>NC_134356.1:246545947-246825947 GCF_048569485.1 Anomaloglossus baeobatrachus
AGACAATAACAGAGATTGGGAGCAGCGAAGAAGACTCAGTGATGGAACAGGGAAGGCTGAGAAATGCAGTGTTTTGTTTATTTTTCATTAAACTATCCCAGGCACAGGGTTCACCACAACCAGATAACCTCTTTAAGGCCCCTTTCAGACGGTGTTTCAGGTACGTGTGACATCCATTTTTAACACGGATGCCACACGTACCCATGTTATCCTTTGAAGTTACTCACATGACCATGTTTTTACACGGACTGTGTGGCCCCGCACGCACACACAGAGACATGTCTGTTATTTTTTTCTGGCAGCACGGGTGTCACATGGATCGCACACTGATGTAATCCATGTGACATCAGTGTGACACGTACCGGAGAAAACACAGGTCTTTAAAATAAAAAGATTTTCTATATTCACCTTTATCCAGTAGTGCTGTCTTCGGCACTGCTGCCTCCCACGTCTAACCCCCGCTCATTATATTCATTGATTATTCACTGCACTGAGGACGTGGAAGCGGGGACAGCATCGCCGGTGACAGGTGCATATTCAGGAAGCAAGCAGCGTGTGTAGTGACGTCCAGGAGGTCATTGGAATTCTGAATTAACTCTGATGAAACTGTGAAGTCATCATCATGACACCCGCTGTCGCGGGGGTGTCATCTGGATGTCATTAGAGTTCACTGGGAACGCCAGTGATCTACTGGACATCACTGCACACACACTGCTTGCTGGATACTTACCTGTCACCAGCGATGCGGTCCCTGTGGCGCTGTCCCTGGCAATGCTTCGGCTTCAAGGTCCTCACTGCAGTGAATAATCAATGAATATAATGAGCGGGGATTAGAAGCAGGAGACAGCAGAGCCAAAGAGAACAGCACTGGATACAGGAGAATATAGAAAATCGTTTTATTTCAAAGACATGTGTTTTCTCCAGTACGTGTCACACTGATGTCACACAGATATCACACGTGTGACACACGCATGACACACATATGACCATACCGATGTGTGTGGCTTGTACCTGATTACACACGGACATTTGAAAGGGGCCTTAAAGGACTCGATCAGCACAGGATGACTGTTCACACCAAGTACAGGCGCTCGTACATCATGGTGTAGTCAATCATTTAGATACAACTTCCCACCTGCTTGTTTTCCATCTATATCTGCCCTTTCCTGTTCTGTAACAGCTCTTACTTCAAAGAGGCAGAGAACTGCGGAGATAGATTGAACATAAGTAGGTGGGAAGGTGTATTTAAATGATTAGCCACGCCATGATGCACAGAGCACCTCTATCTGGTGTCAACAGTCATCGTATGTTGACAGTGTCCCTTTAAAGGGGTTGTCTCAAAATCCAACCATTTAACCTATAAAATGATGACCATACTCAGATGCCATGTACTCCTACATGCCATTTGCTTAAAAATGCAGCTTTTCAAAAACTTAAGCAGGCTTTACACACTGCGATATCGGTACCAATATCGCTAGTGTGGGTACCCGCCCCCATCTGTTGTGCGACACGGGCAAATCGCTGCCCGTGCCGCACAACATTGCCCTGACCCGTCACACATACTTACCTGCCCGGCGACGTCGCTGTGACCGGCGAACCGCCTCCTTTCTAAGGGGGCGGTCCGTGCGGCGTCACAGCGACGTCACTAAGCGGCCACCCAATAGAAGCGGAAGGGCGGAGATGAGCGGGACGTAACATCCCGCCCACCTCCTTCCTTCCGCATTGTGGCCGGGAGGCAGGTAAGGAGAGCTTCCTTGTTCCTGCGGTGTCACACGGAGCGATGTGTGCTGCCGCAGGAACGAGGAACAACCTCGTTACTGCTGCAGTAACGATTTTTGAGAATGGACCCCCATGTCACCAATGAGCGATTTTGCACGTTTTTGCAACGATGCAAAATCGCTCATAGGTGTCACACGCGACGGCATCGCTAATGCGGCCGGATGTGCGTCACCAATTCAGTGACCCCAACGACTTCGTATTAGCGATGTCGTAGCGTGTAAAGCCCCCTTTAGTGTAGGTTCAGTAACTTCTCCCCCTTCTCCTACGATTAGTTATCACCATACCTGTTCTTTAAAGAGGGTTGCGAGACCGCGCAAATTCCAGCAGCTAACATTGCCCAAGTACATATGCCTAGCACAGAGTTTGGCAAGGCTAAAGACATCACCATTGTCCATTTGCCAAGGAATGCTCCACTGAGATGAGGGGATTCACATAATCTCTTCTGTGTTTCTCAGTGTACCTATCATTTGTGGGATAAAGCATATATATTATTCAGCAAAATAATACACGTGATGTAATATCTCCTCTTCTGCTTTGTAAATGAACCATAAGACTCCTTCTTGTCTGCATTTCTTATTTTTAATTTAGAAGTTTCCTCGGGTTCAAAACTTGTAATTGATGGCAGATGCGGGAAACATAATTAACAAAGCCAGTGCTATTTCTGTTGGCCATGAGTAGAGGCTAGACTGAATATTCATCAGTTTATTTAGGCACTCTGCTGAAGCTGTAATTACGTAGGAATACTAAGTAGCCTTAGTGATTCTCCAGTTTTGCCTCCTAGAACATTTGTGGTGTTGTCCTTGCAAATAAGGGTATGTTCCCACTGAGCATTTCTGCTGGTAACTGGGCACTCTTTCCCAATAGTCATTTAGCAGACACATTGTCTGCCACAATAGTGTGTCCTTGACCAGGGGCATAGCTATAGTAGGTGCAGCGGTTGCAATTGCACCTGGGCACTGGAGAGTATGGAGGCCCAAAAGGTCACTTTGTTTTATATGAAAAGTCAAATACTGTGAAAAGCCTGTAAATTGTTTGGGGAGCTGTTAGAAATTTTACATTCGGGCCCTCAAGCTTAAAGCACAGCAATCACCAGGATTTTCGTATATAACCTAAAGCCAGTGCTATACTGGTACTATCATGCTGATTCTCTACCTACCTTTAGTTGTCAGCTAGGATATATAGGTTTTCAAATCCAAGAAAGTAAACTTTGTAAAATCTGCAGCTTGTTGAGTTACAGCAGCTGAGGATCAGCAGCTGAGGAGAGTTTTCATAGTTATCCCCTCCCCCTGTTTCTTATGCTAATGCTATTATAGAATCAAATTAGTTTGTGACTAACAGGACCTATGCTGATGTCATACCCATGTGACCAGAAGGGGCCGGACCTCAGCCAGCAGAAAAATGTTGCTTCCTGGTATCAGCTATGTTGGCTGAGGCCCTGCCCTTTCTGGTCACATGGGTATGACATCAGCACAGGTCCTGTTAGTCAGAAACTAAATCGATTGTGTAATAGAATTAGCATAAGTAACGGGAGGGGATAGCTATGAATACCCCACCAACTATCAGCTGCTGCAGCTGCTGTCATTCACCAAGCTGATGATTTTACAAACTTTACTTTCATTTCTTTCAAAACCTAAACATCCGAGCTGATCATCTGATATGTATAGAATCAGCTTAATAGTGCCAGTAAAGCACTGGCTATAGGTTATATAGGAAAATCCTTGTGATTTGGTGTGCTTTAATATTATTCCACTTCTCTTGACTACTGTTTTATTACCCTTTCACCACCTGGTGATTTTCCATTTTTTTGCACTTTTGTTTTTCCCTATCCTTCTTTCAACAGCCATGACTTTTTTTCTGTCAATATTGCCATATGAGGGCTTATTTTTTTGTTGGACAAGTTGTGCTTTTGAATGACCCCATTTATTTTACCATATAGTGTACTGGAAAACAAGACGAAAATTCCCAGTATGGTGAAACTGCAAAAAAAATACAATTACACTATTAGTTTTGGGGTTTTTTATTTACCATGCTTACTATATGGTAAAATTGACCTGGCATGATGCTCCAGGTTAGTACAAGTACGTAGATACTAAACATGTATAGTTAACTCTAGATTTAAATAGTGATATAAAAATTTAGAAGTTTGTAAAAACCCAAAAATGTCGCCATTGGCGCCATTTTCCTAGACTTATAATATTTTCATTTTTTGGGATCTGGGGCTAAGTGAAGGTTTATTTTTTGCGCCCATAGCTGATATTTTTACTGCTACCATTTTTGAGTAGATGCGATATTTTGATAGCCTTTGTATTTTATTGCAATGTTGCATCTGCCATAAAAAAGTAATTGTTTTTTCTAAAAAAAAAATTTGTTATATTGTTTACCAATCAAATTAGTTTATTTTATATCTTGATATATTAAGCATTTTTGAATGCAGCCATATTTGTATTTTTTTAATTGTTTTATTTTCAATTAAGCAAAAAGGGGGTGATTTCAGCATCTGTGTTTTGTTGTTGTTTTTAAACTTTTTTTTTCCCCACTTTTTATTGTATTTACTAGTCCCCGTAGGGGACTTAAAGCTGTGATCATCTGCTCGCTTGAGCTGTACACAGTAGTGCTCTGTTCAGCACGAATAATGATCTCCTATGAGCAGTGTTCATAGGAAGTTTGTCATGACAGACACAGAGGTCATCAGCTAACCGCTGACTGTCATGACAACCCATCGATGCCCAGCGATTAAGTTACGGGGCACCAATGGCAGCGGAGAATCACATGCTCCCTGCTGGCGCATGATAAATTTAGCTTGTTAACAGCCACGGGTGGCTGTCAGAGGCTCATATCGGCTGATAAAATCAGCCAATATGTGCAGGGAAAATTACGGGCTCGGCGTGTGAGCCTGTATTAAGTAAGGGATATGACCTATGACCTAAATAAATGACATAGTTGATGAAGGGGTTAGGGCTCACTCACACATCCTTCTTTTTTGCCGGTTTCGCGGATCCGGCACGCTCCCGTACAGTGAATACAGTACAATGACAGCGCTGTAACTTCCGGGTCACATGCGCCGGTCACATGACAGCACGTGACCGGTGCTTGTTGCGCTGTCATTGTACTGTATTCACTGTACGGGAGCGTGCCGGATCCGCGAAACCGGCAAAAAGAAGGATGTGTGAAACTGGCCTTAAAGAGAATCTGTCACTTGTCTTAAATATGTATTTTTTTTTTTTTTTTTTTTACCCGGTGAAAATACCACTGTTGTATGGAATCTGGCTTTATTTTTTTGTTACGGTGCATTAACATTCCTGAGATAAGACTCCTTGTCTGTATCTTACTTTAGGACCTAATTCTTAGCTTTCACGCCAGAATTTATATCATTAAAGCTTTGAAAATTCACAAACTTTTTCCCCAACTTGCAGTTGCACCAAAAGTTTGCGACTATTAGTATTTTTATGCCAGCTTCTCGCTGTTCCAAGAAAATGGGTGGAACTAGGTTGGGGTGGGAGCATCACGTCACATCTCATCTAATTCATGATGAACTATGGCTCTCCATACGCCAGAAATCTCAATCCAGTATCTGACTGGAGTAAGATTTCTGGCATAGTGCACGGAGACGTGTGCCACTCGTCAGACACTCTATATTCTTGAAGAGGTGCGCACTTCTTCATGAATCTGGAGCGTATGACTCCACCAGGTCAACTCATCAAAACCGGCAAGAAATTCTCCCGTCTTGATGAATCTCATCCCAAGTCTTTTTAGCCAATTAGGCATGGAGCTTAAAGAACACTCTTTATAGAGAAGAATTGAATACTATGCCCACTTTATTTAAAGGTACATTTCCATATATCTGGAATGGAGAGGCACAGAGTAAAAACAAAACACCAGATTCATGAGAACAACAGCATTTACATCAGGCAAAAAAAATAAAAAATATTTAGATCAAGTAACTAGTCCTCTTTAAAGAACTTTTTTTCTTGGTAAAATATGAATTTTTGCTTATCTGTTCCTATTGGATCGCTCTTTATTATGCCTACTGGCAATGTATGAATTGACAAATGAGTATTCCCCATGTCAGATGGGTGTGTCACAACAGTTTGGCCCTGATCGGACAGTGTCAGTGTGCAAGAATGTACCCCAAAATGGAAACAACCAGTTGTCAATATAACAATAGTCTCCAGGAGGAGTAACAGGGAGTGGCACAAGAATGAGCTCTAAGATAAGAGGTTCCTTAATTAGTACATTATAGGCACTGCACGTATTTGCTGAAATAGGCATGTGAGGACAGCTGAGAGATCCCTTTTAAAGTTGCACGGTGTACATGTGCTTTAAAGATGGCTACAATAAAATGTACTGTTATACTGTATTGATAATGATGATGTTAATTGGAGCTGAAGATGGCTCAGAGTAACTTGAAAAAAACCTTTTAAGACACACTTCTAAACACAAGATTTGATTGCTTGCATCCAGCTGTGGACACCGAGGCTCCTTAGTGAGTCCATATGTCCCTAATCGCTTTACAGTATGATGCTGAAAAGATAAAATTAGAACTTAGGGCTTGTGGACACTGAAGAAGGATGAGCATTGCCCAGACGGGTTATGAAATGCCGGCGTTGTCATCCATCAGCCTCAATCGCTGAATGATCGTCTTGGCTGATTGTCTGCATACATGTGGTGACTTACTAATGTGATCACTACTCGTATGGTGGAAGCTACCTTTCAACAGAGCTTGTGAACTCTCACACCATTGACAGTGAAGATGAGTGAGCCTTCCGATGCTAAACATTCGATTATTACCGCTGTGCAGAGGAATCCTGAAATGATTGGATAATGTAGAAGAAAGTTCAGTCCTCCAGCCTTTATAAATTAGAGAACCACTGGGAAGAAGTGGCCTGATGTTAACCCTGTTTTCCAAATAAATGACTTGCAACATAAGAAATGGTTTTCCTTGATCATATGAGGACAGCTGCCTGTGTGGTAGCCCCAGAAATAGAAAGTAATCACGTCTAATGCCGTGTTTGTTTTCTTTCCTCATTCTCTCTTATGAGAAGCCTGATAAGTGACATCAAGTATGTCAGACATCTGGTTTGCAATGTCTTAACAGGCCAAATTCTAACTGACATGGTCTAAATTCCATGGTTGCCCTACCAGACAATGCCGGTACTGCTGCGGTACTCTTTCCGAATACTTTATGTAATTGGAAAACCTAACGCCTTGCTTTGTGATATATGTTTTGTTTATAATCGGAAAACCTTGTAGAGTATAGAATTGCCTTGGAATGATGGAAATTTTAGTTGTAAGCATCCAAATCTCCTCATTTCTGTAAATGAGTTGGACACACAGCCTCTAAACAAAAGTGGTTTAACTATAAAGATGCTGATCTACAGAAAAACAGAAAATGGTGAAAGTTTACGTGCGGCTGCTTTTATAATGCTTTCATGGCATCAATATTTAATACCATGATAATCCATATGAATGATTCATGATCCATCTTGTACCACACCTTATAAATTGTTATAACAGGTAGAACAGACGCTATTCTTGCCATGGAAGGCTGTGGAAATGCAATATAAAAGAACAGAAATGGGGCCAAAATGTAACCATTTATTGCAGCATATTTTAAAGAGGACTTGTCATTTGCTCCCAAAAGAATAAGCTAAAGGGGTATTCCCCTCTCCAAGATTCCATCCCAATATGAAGTAGGTGTAATAATAAGAATAATATTAGCAAATACCCCCAATTACAAATATAGTACAGTTCTCTTGATTACTTATGTTGCTTATTTCAGGGCATTCCAGTAGCTTAAGGTACCGTCACACATGACGAGATCGCTAGCGAGATCGCTGCTGAGTGGCGGTTTCTGTGACGCCGTAGCGATCCCGTTAGCGATCTTGTTATGTGTGACATCTACCAGCGATCAGGCCCCTGCTGTGAGATTTCTAGTCGTTGCAGAATGGTCCAGGCCATTTTCTTCAAAGGCAATGTCCTGCTGGGCAGAACACATCGCTGTGTTTGACACTGTGTGACAGGGTCACAGTGACTGCTGAGATCGTTATACAGGTCGCTACTGCGACCTGTATCGTTCCTGCATCGTTGGTAAGGTCTGACTGTGTAACATCTCACCAGCGACCTCCCAACGACTTACCAGCGATCCCTATCAGGTCTCATCGTTTTCGGGATCGCTAGTAAGTCGTTGTGTGTGACTGGGCCTTTAGTTGCTTGTGGTCATAACCATGGATACCTAACTGTCACTATATGAGTGGAGGTAACCATGGATATATAAGCTGCAATGCCCTGCTCATGAGGTAAGAGATATAGCTAATCAGGAGGACGATAGTGCATATCTAATTGGAGGTAATTGCTAATATTATTATTACACCTACTACATATTGGGATAGGATCTAGGAGATGGAATACCACTTTAAATCTCAAGCTCACCTGATATTGCTGCTCTTTTTTTAAAGGGGTTTTCTGGTGTAAAATAAGTCTGCAGTCACTCTGTGTCATTCTGTGGCTGCAGACTTATGAATCCTCCCAGCACGTACACTATGCGCTGTGAGGATTCACCAGTTTCTGAGTCGGGAACAGTGGTCATGTGACCACAATGGTGCAATATTCATGTTCCCGGACAGAACCCAACTAGTGGGCGTGGCCTAAATCAATAGAAGTGTATTGAGCGAGGCCGCACCCACTAGACATCCACACCTACTAGTTGGATGCGCCCATGCCATATACTTGTATGGAGTGAAGTCGTGCCTACTAGTTGGGTTTTGGCCGGGAACATGCATATCGCATAATTTCATTTACATTACTGTCATTCCCGTCTCAGAAACCAGGGAATCCTCGCAGCGCATCTTCTGCTTCACTATATTGCAGAGATATTCACATTTTTTGCTTTAAAAGCGCAGTATTTGAAATCTCTGCTTGAAGACCAACTGGGTATTTCTTTTTTTTTCGGGGGGTGTGCATCTTTGGGGGAGAAAGCCACTAGAGGAGAATAGTGGGTTAAAACCTGCACTGCATGGATGACGTGAGCTGTGGAATGGGTAAAGCCAAAGACTTGTGCCAATCAAACGTGATTTGTCAACGCATTTCAAAGTTTAACACGTCTCTCCATTTACCAAAACCAGGCTCATCTGAATGGGAGTGAGACCAAATGAGTCACTCCACTTCTAGACAAGGCTGGTTTTAGCACATGGAGATAAGTGTGAAACTTCAAAACGTGTTGATGAACCGCACAAGTCTTTGCCTTCATCCATCCAACAGCTCTCCTCAACCAGGCAGCGCAGGTTTCAGCCCATTCTTCTCCTCTTTTTGGCTTTTTGGTATGCTGTAGGTCTGCAGCGGCCTTTCTTTGTGGTTGTTTGACATTACCATGACCAGTTGAGGAACTTTCCTCATTTTTTTTACACCATTTAACTGGATAAGACCCTATTGTGACAATGTCTCTGCAGTTTTTCTTCACTTTGGGGGAGAAGACTCAGAGGAAACACCCATTTGGTCTGCATTACAGATTGTACATACTGCACTCTGGAAGTGATAAATGTAAATCTCTTTTTAATATAGTATGATAGAGCAAAGAGATAAAGAATGGCGGAATCAGGGGACCGCAAGGAATTTTACAAGGCATTTAACTCAAATTATTTTTTTTTGAGGCTGTGACAAGTCCTATTTCAGATGCAGTGGAAGACTGTGCCCCTAAAGGATAATAATGCCACTTTCCATCTCAACTGCATGGCTACAAACCAGTTCTGTTGTCTCCTGCAAGATTGTGTTAGTTAAATCTGTTTGTTATAGGAATTTGTGAGGAATAGAAAAAAGAAATGTAATTATAAGTTCCCAAATACAGCAAATTAGCATATCACAATTGTTTTGTCTCGATAATTACTACAGTACAGTTAGATGTCCACCATCTTTTTACACTGACAGAAAATGTGTTCAATGAAAACTGTCACCAGGTTTTTGCCACCTAATCATAGAGCAGCAGGAAGGACAAAAAACCTGATTCCAGCAAAATAATGTGGCAATATGTTCACAGTAAATCTGACCTAAGACTACAGGTATTGTGAGCACTAAGGTAAGAATAGTTTACTTTCACTGCCTTCTTCTCTGTCTTTCTTATCAAATACTGGAGATATCAGTGGTGCTGAGAAGAGAAGAGGCTGCTCACACTGCTGTCCACCATGTCTATCTCTCTGATATACTAAAGATACCAGGGTAAGAAGAATGCCACTGTTCCCCTTTCCATCTGATCAAATACTGGGTATACCATCAGTGCTGAAGTAAGAAGATGCCGCTCATACTGTTTATCCAATCTAATACTGGACATACCAGAGTCGATGCAGTAAAAAAGCTGCCTCTCACACTGTTGTTCACCCAGTCTTTCTGATATATTACTAGATATACCAGTGGTGCTGAGATAAGAAGAGGCTGCTCAAACTGCTGGAGTGTGGAGAGTATTGCCCATAGCATTGCCTCATCAGAGGGATACTAAGTCCAACACGTAGGAACTTTACTTAGTAACTGGTCAAATATAGGAATGATAGACAGCATCCAAACTAAGTGATAGTGTATAAAAAAAGTCACTTTATTCTGCCAAACTCAGCTACATATTGACCTATAATAGGTCTTTGTCAAGCATACACACAGAATACAAGCTGAGCACAACCAATAGAGTCCTTCCAATCAGTAGATAAGGAAACACCCTTCATAGTTTATATATCACAGAACAATATTAAAAACAGGCATATATATTACATTAGATAAGCAATCACATATATCTCAAGATAATTCCCATAGATAAAAGAGGCAAAAAGACATTGCATCCAAATACGCATTCACCAGCGTTCAACAAAATGAACCACACGAGGATCCACAAGAGTGTAACCGAGAAACCATAGGTGTACAGCATTACCTGCGCCAGCTCTCACCTCACAGCCTATCATCCAAGTAATATAGCAACCACAGACAGGTGTCACATCACCGCCACTGACTGCTAATCTTGGCCAAGGTGTCCACGGCAACAATCGTCACCTTAAGAGGTACTTTGCACGCGGCAATATCGCTAGTCGATGCTAGCAATGCCGAGCGCGATAGTTCCCGCCTCCGTCGAACATTATCGCTATGGCAGCTTCACACGCACTTACCTGCCCTGCGACGTCGCACTGGCCAGCGACCCACCTCCTTCCTAAGGGGGCGGGTCATGCGGCGTCACAGCGACGTCACACGGCAGGCGGCCAATAGAAGCGGAGGGGCGAGATGAGCGGGACGTAAACATCCCGCCCACCTCCTTCCTTCCGCATAGCCGGCGTGACCCGCGGGACACAAGTAAGGAGATGTTCCTCGCTCCTGCGGCTTCACACACAGCGATGTGTGCTGCCGCAGAAACGAGGAACAACATCGTATCTCCTATCGGTCTGACATTATGGAAATGACCGACACTACACAGATCACCGATTTGTGACGCTTTTGCGATCATTTATCGGCGCATCTAAGCTTTACACGTTGCGACGTCGTTACTTGCGCCGGATGTGCGTCACTTTCGATTTGACCCCGACGATATCGCAGTAGCGATGTCGCAATGTGCAAAGTACCCCTAAGGCTATGTGTGCAGATTTGGTGCAGAAATATTCTGTACCAGATCTGTATGCTGTGGCAAAAACCTGCATCAAAACCGGATGCGGTTTTAGTGTAGTTTTCAATCCAGCTTTTGGGGCCATCAAGAAAACTAATGAATTGAAATCAATGTGTGGAAAAAACTCTGCTAAACCTGACCAATAATTGACATGCCTCAAAATCTGCACTAAAAACCGCATTGAAAAAAAAAACGCACCGTGTGCACAGCAAATCTGAAACTCCATAGACTCTGCTGGCTTCAGGAGAGGCATGCAGATTTTGATGCAGATTAAAAAAAAAAACTGTGCATAAACCGTATAAAAAAAACTGCAGCGTGTGCACAGGTCCTTAGCTAGGCACACTGGTGGAAACAAAAGAAACCGCAAGGGAAAGAGAAGGAATAAACTGAGAGGACTGACATAAACTGCACATTCTTACTTCTGTAGATATGTCAAAAAAACTTTAGATTAAAGAGACCTTTTAGAGTACATATAAGGCCTATTCACTAATGTAAGATATTCATAGAACAACACAGTAAGGGCCTGAAAATGACATGTAGAGTAAAACTGTATATAAGAAATACATAAATGTTATACATTTATTGAATCATGATTTAATAAATGTATACCTTTTTAAAAATCTGTGTCTTTTAACCTTTATGTTTCTTTGAATAAGGGCCCTGTATAAACTATTTATTGTATATATAAAACTGTGTATAAGGCTGCTTCCCCACCTCTTCTTTCTGATGCTGAGGGGTTGTTGTGACCCGAGATATCTTGATAGTATCACCGGGTCACAGCAGTGGAGATCCTGCTTCACATGCTAACAGGCAGGAGTCATATTAACATTTTAGGACAGGTTTCTGTCAGTGTAACAAGATGGAAGCCATTTTAATGTACTATAGTAATTACCTTCCTAGACACAACAATTGTGATTTCCTAATGGAATGCATTTAGAAATGTATAAGGTCGGTTCTCTTCTTGCATGCTGCCTCCCTTACCTCATCATTTTTTACTCATTGGTTTATGCTGCCCCTCTTGTAGTGAAGACTGGGACTTTATGTTGTTAAGGAAGCTTAGGATTGTGTATTCCTGATCCAAAAAGATCTGATTTGATATATTTTACATATCACAACCATACTCTACTGAAAAAAATCAGCATAAAATCTGAATAACAAATATCCCCGCAGTGTGGACTGTAAATCTTTTGTCTTATCACTTTATCCTCTTCGCTGCAGATTTCACCACTTATTCTGTGCTGAATCCTAAAACTGCTGCAACTTACATCCCGTGTGGACATACACACAAGGTTTGAAACTATTTACGGATGTATTTAAGGAACAAAATTATTCAACAGCCATAAGAAGTTGTACATTTCCTCCTAGTTGCTTAAATTTAATTGGCAATCACATTTTGCAGAATGAACACAGACAAGCTTGATTACAGCTAGCTGAATCACTACCTCCCTATTTATAGACTCTAACTGCTATGCCAGAATAAGAAAAATCCAATTGAAATTAGAAGAAAGAAAAAAAAAATAACACAGGGAAAGGGTTAACATGAAAATTGTAGATCTCTGGTAATTCATCAAAACCACAGTGAAAGCTACGATCTCCAAAAGGAGAATACTTGGAGCAGTGGTTAATCTTCCCAGGAGTGTTGGGGCTGCCAGAATTACTCCAAGGACACAGTAATAACTCATCCAGGAAGCAAAACATCCTTGAAGAGCATCCAAAGACTTGCAATACCTCTCTAACCTCAGCTCCATGACTTCCCGACTATGTAGCAAGGCTGCCTTCACACTATGGTCACAAGATCTGCTCCCTTGTATGTCTTATCTGTCTTTCTGTTAAGACGTTTCAATGGATCCGTGTATAAATGATATGGAAAACTGCCCAAACATTTCTTCATGGAACATTTCCTTTCTCCTTTGTACTAAGACCATTCCTACTTTTGACATGTAGGAGAACGTATCTGTAAAACATGGTGTAAAGGCAGCATAAAAAGACCAAAGATTGGAGTAATCGGTGATTACCAAAGGCAAATCTTGTTCTATTCCGATTATTTCCAACATCAACTTGCAAGTAAATAAAAAGATAGATAAGTGAAAGCAAAACCTCTTTTGGACTAGAAAGGTCATGTTTCGGTAGTGGTGGTTGTGTTCTGGTTTGTTGATTTGTGACATCAGGACTTGGACTTTTTATGGTTAAGTGAAGCTAGATCCTGCACTGTAGCGGAAATCTCTTCTAATCTTGGCTGTCAGACTGCCAGACTACTGTGCTGAAACCAATTTGCTTCTTAAGAGTTATTCCCATCCCAGACATATGTGACATATGCTATAAATCTCTGATTGAAGTGGGATCCAGATCTTTTATGGTATATAGGTTGCCCAACTGACTTCCTACATGGGGTGATACCTGCACAAAAAAGTACGTCAAAGAATTAATTAATGAAAAATTAATATTTTATTTTACTGCATAATCATTTTTGTGTTTAATACTTGTGTATAGTACTTAGGGTACTTTACACTTGGTTTGTTCTGTGTTTTTTAGATTTATCACATTTATGTTAGATTCTTGACTAACAGCTTTTTTTCTAACTCTGCTTTCAGGGCAAGAACTTGGTTCTTATACTTAGCATTGGACTTTTGGTTGCCTGGGGAGTCATGATGCTGGGCACTCGTTTCTACTGGATGGGTAACACACCACCAAGTTTTTCCAATTCTGACAACCCAGCTGCGGACTGTGAAATTTTACTCACACGGACCATGACCTTCTTATACTTGCCAACTAAGAACCTCTGGTTGCTTTTTTGCCCTGACACGCTCAGCTTTGATTGGTCGATGGATGCTGTGCCTCTGATTAAATCAGTCATTGACTGGAGGAATATACACACTGTGGCCTTTTACGTCTTGCTCTTCCTCCTTGCCTACACAAGTCTCAAGAGCTCCAGTACAAAAAAAGAATGCAATGGGAAAGTGTTCATGAATGGCAAGCAGAATACTAATGGCCATAGCTGTCAATCACATTTAGAATACAAGAACTCTGAGCCGAGGACTACCATTGTCTCAAAACTTGAAAATGGTGTAAAAAACCATATTAACCATGGATTGCAACTTCCTTCTACAGAAAACATTGTTGTTTTAGCTTTATCTCTATTGATAGTCCCCTTTGTGCCCGCTAGTAATCTATTTTTCTATGTTGGCTTTGTTATTGCAGAGCGCGTACTTTATATTCCCAGTATGGGGTTCTGTTTACTAATAACTGCAGGGGCCCGAGCTCTTTATATAAAAGCCCAAAAAAACTTTCTGAAAAGCCTAATTTTTTATGCTGCCGCTGCATTAATTCTTTTTTATGGACTGAAAACTGTTGTTAGAAACGGGGATTGGAAGAATGAAGAGATGCTCTATAGATCAGGAATACAAGTCAATCCAGCAAAAGGTAACCAATGTTTTATTATGTCGCGTCTCTTGTCATCGTTTACAGTGATACCTTTGTTTTAATTGTAAGTTTTGCTACATTTGATCCTTTTATGTGTTTTAGCGGGTGTCTTGTATTCTAATCGACTAAGTGACAGATTGGATGTCCTTATAGCCTCATTAAGTTCTTTTAAACAAACCATTTCAGAATGAGTGGCAAGTTTAGTGTTTGTTTTTTTAGCCTTTCACGCTTTTATGCACTTGCAAGATGGTGCTGAAATACAAGCTTTTAAAACCTGCATTTACAGCATCATTATGTCCTGTACCTGGAACACCATATCCGAATTCTAGTAAACTGTTTTTCTGCACTTCTTAATGCCTCCTAATTTACTGGTATTAAAACTTGATCATCGATGATTTTCTTTTATTGCACAATCGTATATAATTATTTTTAAGGGTATCGTAAAAACTGATGCACTTTTTCTAACCATATTTGTCACGTGATGGTTTTTTGATTGAGTTTGTTTCAAGTCTGTCTGCCTAATCTGACAAATTCAAAGCTGTTGTCCAAACAAATCACCTTTATCCGTTTCACACAAGTGTATTTGTCATCCATATTTCCTATGTTTTCACGGACTGAAATGCGTTGTTAATGTAAACCAATGCGGCTATTCACATGAACGCTTCTTTTACATCAACATGGGCTATTTTGATCCGTTTTACTTATAAAATAGGGCCATTAAAGTGTATGGAAAATGCTTAAAATATTGATGTTTTACTTAGTACTTTATCATTTTTGATCATTTTTTTTAATTCATATTTATATTCATCAGTGTTGATTTGTTTTTCTCAAAAAAATTAGCAAGACATGCAAACATGTATCAAATACTGATGGAATTCTCCAGATCGAGGTTCAATATATCAAAATAACAGAGAGCATCCCAAGTGGTATTTTCAATGTGGTTTATTTCATCAGAAGAAATGCAACGTTTCGCCCTACAAATGGGCTTTTTCAAGCATAACAAATCCCATTCAACACAGGTTTAAATACCTATTAAATCAGAAATACACCAATCCAAAATGTGTCCACCCCCACCTCCATTAACCAAACACAGTGATGTATATATACAAGAATCCACATAGGTTCAAAAATAGAAATCATGTGGATGCTTGTATATATGCATCACTGTGATTGTATTTCTGATTAAACAGGTATTTAAACCTGTGTATGGTATTTGTTTATGCTTAAAAAAGCCCATTTGTAGGGTAAAACGTCGCATTTCTTCTGATCAATTAAACCATACTGAAAATACCCCTGTGATGCTGTCTGCTATTTTGGTATGATTTGGTCAAGTGAATCCCTTGGATTGACCTGCGTCCCTACCTTTTGGGGAAAGGTTTCTTTACCTGTGGTGCTGTGGACACACTTGTATGCTCCAGGTTCAATATATGTCTGTATTTCAGATCTATATTACAGATGTATAATATGCTAGTATACAAGAGACCTTAGTGAAATCCTCCAAGAAGAAGCCTTCTCTTGAGATTATTGATTCAGTACTGCAGGTCACATCAATAGCCTTTCGATATCTTTATTGGCCATTTTTGAGTGTAAGTGCATTTACACCTTTATAAACTGTTTATCAATTGATAAACTGTTTATCAATTGATAGGTTAGAGAAATTACAAGCATTTGAATATTAGGTTTGCTTTTGCAAATGTATGCCGTTATGTCTTATTATTCTTGGTAAGCTCATGATCACTAACTGTGGGTCATTATTCAAAAGTGAAAAAAAAAATATTGCTGCACTTTACGTTGTTACTGAAAAATAATGACGCTGAACCAGCCTTGTTGTATGATGAGGACATGGCCCCAGATGGCAAGCAAAAAGGCTATCAATGTAGCCAAGAATTTCCAAATTATGGCTATGTGCACACTAGAAAAGTGATTTTTCTCAAGAAAATTTCTTGAGAAACTTCTGGGAGTTGAAGATTACCGCACCTGCGGTAAAAAACTGCACCAAAACCGCTGGAAAAACGCATGCGTTTTTGCAGCGGCTCTTCCGCAGGTTCGTCTCTGCATTTTTTTTATGCTGTAACTAGAATAAATAATATAGATAATAGATAATCGATAGATAGACAGATAATGGATAGAGGGAAAGATGGATAGATGAATAGATAGATAGATAGATAGATAGATGAGAAAGACCTATATAATGTCCAACCTCCCTACATATTCTAAGCTGGCACCCTTTAGTGACTTTCATGTGGCACTAAAGGGTGCTTAGCCTTGTATTTAGTGAAAAAATAAATAATTAAAAAAAAAACGACGTGAGGTCCTCCATATCTTTTGTAGCCAGCTAGGGAAAAGCAGACGGCTGCAGCCTGCAGACCACAGCTAGCAGCTTTACCTTGGCTTGTAATCCAAAACAGAGGGCACCCCACTCTGCTATTTTAAAAAACGTGGGGTCCCCCCCAAATTGTATCACCAGTCAAGGTAAAGCAGACAGCTGTGGTCTGGTATTCTCAGACTTGGGAGGTCCACCGTTATTGGACACTCCCCAGCCTAAAAATAGCAGGCCACAGCCACCCCAGAAGTGGCGCATCCATTAGACCTGCCAATCCTGACGCTTTGCCCCAACTCATCTCAATGCCCTGGTGCGGTGGCAAACGGGGTAATATATGGGGTTGATGCCAGATGTGTAATGTCACCTGGCATCAGGCCCTGGGGTTGGTGATGTCAGGCGTCTATCAGATACTTGACATCACGAACCCAGTCAGTAAGAAATAAAAAATAGACAACAAAAAAAGTTTTATTTGAAAAAACACTGCCCAAAACATTCCCTCTTTCACCAATTTATTGAAAAGAACAATCAATTCCAGGTCCTGCGAAATCCAATAAGGGGGTCCCACGACAATCCATACCATAGTCAATGTCCCAGTCAATGAAGAACAAAATATTCCCCATTGGCTGGGAGAGCAGTGCAGTGACCTGAGTTAACATCAATAGGTCAGCCCACGTCACTGCAGGGGATGACGAGCGCTGCTGTCAGGAGGTTAGATGAGATCATTACCTGCAGCGACGATCTCCTGCTCTCCTGACGTCAGCGCTGTCACTGACTTCTATGCCCGCCGCGTTCTCAGCAGTATCTCGAGAGCCCGTGACGTCACCGCTAGTGACAGTTTTGGGCCGCCCGCGAGACGTGACGTGAGAACGCGGCGGGAAATGGAAGCCAGTAATAGCGCTGACTTCAGGAGAGCAGGAGATCGTCACAGCAGGTAATGATCTCATCTAACCTCCTGACAGCAGCGCTCATCATCCCCGCGGCTGCCAGCACTGCAGTGTGAGAAGCTGCTGATACTGCAGGGCGGGCAGACACTGACACACTGCTGTGCGGGCAGCCGTGGGGCTGGAGCGGGACACAGACTGCACGGGCACCTGACGGAGGTCACACGGATGTGCTTCCGTGCGGCATCCAGGGAGTGTGATCTGTGTGTTTACTCTCTGCTCCGCTTCCTCTTCCTGTCATAATGACATCACTTCCCTGCAAACCGCAGGCAGTGATGAACATTACCGCAGGTAAACCGCGGCTATACCGCGGCTATACCGAGGGTAATACCGCACATCATTTGCTACCTGCTGTATACCCGCGGTATTTCGCGATTACATTACAGTGAATGAAGTGAAATACCACAGGTACCTGCGGAAAAGTGACATGCACATTTTCTCAAGAAATAATTCTCAAGAAATTTCTGCAGCAAAACTGCGGGTAAAAACGCAGTGCACGCACAGGGCCTATGAGATTTATTTAGTCTCGACTCCATTTGTGACTTTCTCATCTTCCGCACAATTTCTTTAAGGAAAAATTATCCTTCCCATGCACCATCCAGCAAACTTGTACCACACTGCATCTCTGCTAGAGGATATAGGTGGAACAAGAACTTTTTGGTGGAATTTTACCTCCCTTTGATGTGGGTGCTTTAAAGAGTAAAAGGTAATTTCAAAAATATTTGATTGTTGGCATCCAACCAGCAAATCTGAAAACAGGGTCTTCTTAGTCGCTCAATGCTTTTAACCATCAGCTATTTTTTTTACCATTTTTTTTTCCTGCATTGTTGAGTTGTTTTGCACTTTTTTGTACTGTTATCATTTTTTTTTCTCCTCCATTCAACAATTTGGAAACTCCTAGCTACTGCTGGAGTGAAAACATTGGGAAATCCCTCAAAAACACACCCGTGGGTCTTTTGAGCTTTTCTATTGAATTTTATTGTAAAATATAGAGCATCTTACATTTGGAAGACTCCTGAAGAATACTCGGGTTATTTGGATCCCATGACATTTTTGGAGATGTGAGGGACACTCAATAAACTGAACATATGCAAAGGAAATTGATTTTACATAGAAATACAGAAGTTCATTCTGTCAGTCATTTTAGAAGTGCTTTTTCTGGCGGACCCACCTCAAAAAAAATATGGTGTGTACATACTTTAGTGTATGAGCACACGCATATATAGTTACCTGCGTGTGCTCATACACTGAAGGATTGTCCTTCGTTCATATATTGAGTATTTGGTGAGTTTTTACCTCAGGCCATGTGCACATATTGAGTATTTGCTGAGTTTTTACCTCAGTATTTGTATGCCAGCACCAGGAGTGGGTAATAAAATAGTGGGTTTCTATTGTACTTTTCCTCTGATTGTCCCACTCCTGGTTTTGGCTTAAAAATACTGAGGTAAAAAAAAGTCCCAAATACTCAATGTGTGAACGTGGCCTAACAGGAATATACGGCACACAACCATCCTTTTTTGTAGATTCCAATCAAGCTTGCAGAATATTTTGTAACAGGTAATGCTTACCTTATCTGACCTCTCTGGAAATTATATTACTGTGTTTTATGTTACAATAATTGTGGGTTTTGGGGTTTTTTTTTTCCCTTTTTTATATTTTAACATTTAAAAGCTTGACATTGACTTTGTATTGTCACTGTCAACTTGCCCTATTGTCTATTTTTTTCCAGTCTTATAATTCATTATGTTCTTCCAGACTAATTTTCTTTTTATGACTATAATTAACCCCTTCATAACCGATGATGTACATGTGTGCTGCCCCCACATCAGCAGCCGGGCTGCTCGGATCCAGATCCGCGGTGGCTCGAGGGGTGTACGGACCCGGAGGTCGTGCGGCCACTCAAATAAAGGGGGTATTTACAGGGGATTGTGTATGTACAGTTCATGACACCACCCGTGGTGTGTGGTAAGGTGGAGTACCACTGCTGCCGTTGGGGAGTACCCGGGGTGATGACAGGGGCAGCCAGGTGTTACGACCCCACACGTGTAGGGGGGATACCCCAGGCCCCGGTGGTGGTGCTGGGGAGTGCCGTTGGGGGAGAAAGGGTCACTTGTGTGCGTACTCAGTCCATAAAGCTGACACCGACAACTTGGTAAACCAAAGTTCTGGACACCGGTGCCGCTGAGGCGAGCTAGTTTGGGTCCCGTCCCCGATGGTGTTGCCTGATGATCTGTGACCTTTTCCCTGGCACTTAGTTCACTTCTTGCTAGTTGGCCCCTGTAGTATAAAACTAGTCTGGTCCCGCTCCCCAGTATATCCAACTGAGGGAGCTTGCTCTCAGGGTTCACGCTTGGGATTTCCTGGACCATTTTTGTGGAAAGTCCTATCCCCCTCATTGCGCTAGTACCCTGATTTTGGAGCGGGTGGAGAGCAGATCTTGAAGGCTCCCTTTCTCGTCGGGTAAATTGTCAGGTTGCCTGAAGCTACTCCCTGACGTAGGGTCCACGTACACCGTCGTGCCCTGGTCCCAGCCCGGTGATGGTGCAAGGCTGCCGGCTGTCCTTGACAGTTCCGTGCCCCTTGCCATGATCACCTGCGACCGGGGGTCCAGCTCCTACAAGGCCCAGACCACCGTCTGTCACTTAGTTACTTCCAAGGAGCCCGGCTCCTGACCTCCTCTCTCCTCTCTCCTTCACACTTCACTCTCCCTTTTCTGACTGACTCCTGACCTCCCCTTACCAACCCCCAAGTGGGCGACCCTATTCCACTCAGGCCGTCCACTGGTGTGTCTGGTGGGTGTGGTGCAGAGTGTTCCTAAGATTTTGATTGACTGCTGTTGGCAACACCATAGTTGGGGACCCGTAACCAAGGAGGAGGTGGATATTGCACAGAAGGGCAGATTGCACAATACCCTATGACGATCTGATAGCCCAGGGCGTCCCACATGTATGTCATCAGCCGCGTCCTTTCCTTTGATGTAGGCTCACACGGTGAACCCGCATCTTTCTTGGCACTTGACAGCTGATGTAAGCAAATATTAAGTATCTGTATAAGCCATGGGTGGACAGAGATCTCTACTGACAGGAAGCATATCACTAATCCTCCACATCGGTGCCCCTTCACGTGATCGCAAGGTACCAATAGATTGTTTTGACAGCTGGGGGGGTCAACTGATGATTCCTGTGTCTGCATCACAATCCTCCTGTGAACGCTGGCATTCATAAGATATCGTGATTTTTACAATACAGAACAGTGAGATGCACAGCTCTATATAACACATGCGATAAGACGATCGCAGCTTCAAGTCGCCTAAGAGGACTCTCTATATACTGTAAGAGGTAAAAAAAAAGTTTTTTAAAAAATATAAAGTTAAAATTACTCCACTTTTTGCCCAATTAAAAATAAAACAAAAAAATTACACATTTGGTATCACCATGTTCAGAAATGTCGGATCTATCGAAATTTAAAATAAATTACTCTCATCGGTAAAATGCATGAGAAGAAAAAAAAACCCCACAAAATCCCAGAATTACTGTTTTCTGGTTGCGGCAACATTGCAATAAAAAGGCGATCAAAATATTTTACCAACCCCATAATGGTATCAGTAAAAATGTCAACAAAAAATAAGCCTTCACACAGCCCTAAATCCCGACAAATGAGAACGTTCCGGGTCTCTGAAAATGGCAACAAAAGTAAAATGTAAAAAAAATATTTTTTTTCCACCACTTAAACTCCCCACAAAAAACTATATATGTTTGGTATATACATACTTGTACTAATCTGGGGAATCATATTGCCAGGTCAGTTTTACCATATAGTGAATATGGTAAAGAAGAAAAAACATTGTGGCAGTGCACACTTTTTTTGCAATTTCACCACACTTGGAATTTTTGTTCCGGTTCTCCAGGACAATATGGGACAGAATAAATAATTTAATTCAAAAGTACAACTCACCGCACAAAATACAAGTGCTCATACAGTTATATTGAAAAAAAATAAAAACATTATGACTCTTGAAAGAAGGAGGGGAAAAAAACAAAAAAAAATGGTCATGAAGGGGTGAAAAGTCAAGGCATTTGAAAAAGTTTTTTATAGCAGACATTTGTTTTTATATTGTTTGTATAATCAAAAAAATGTATAGTTAAAAAGGTCTTAAAAGGTTTGGTTAAGCTTGGAAACTCGCTTACTAGTTATAAATGATAAAATACGCTTGAGTTTTGAGTTTTTGAGAGTAAATTATGCATTTTCTCGATTGCCTTCATTATCCATTACTTCTTTATGTGAAGCGTTCATTAATGCCTTCGCTTCTAATGGTATTAGTTGGCAACGGTGGCGTTCACAGAATAATTTGTTGTTGGCTGTTTGAGATGGGTAATCATTTTTTTGTGTTAATCCATAAAATGGAAAGTGGTTTAAATAGAATCTAGAACAAATATTCCGCTATCTGAATTTTTATAATAATGGAAGAAATCTATTAATTGACTTAAAAAATGTTCTATTGAACCCTTACGTATTCATGTGATTTTCTGTTGTTATACGCTTCTGAGTGTGTTCTGTGGTCCACTTAGCCTATTAAAATTTCTGTTATGGATATTTTTCTGAAGTATCTTTTGATTTAGATTGAAAAGCTGTAATTTTATGTGATAGTGGGCGGCACGGTGGCTCAGTGGCTAGCACTGCAGTCTTGCAGCGCTGGGGTCCTGGGTTCAAATCCCACCAAGGACACCATCTGCAAGGAGTTTATATGTTCTCCCCGTGTTTGCGTGGGTTTCCTCCGGGTACTCCGGTTTCCTCCCACATTCCAAAGACATACAGATAGGGACTCTAGATTGTGAGCCCCAATGGGGACAGTGTTGCCAATGTATCTAAAGTGCTATGGAATTAATAGCGCTATATAAATGAATAAAATTATTATTGTTATTAATAATAATAATAGTAATAATAATATAGTTGGTAGGGACTAGTGATGAGTGAGCACTACCATGGTTTGGAAAATCTTCCAAAAAAATGCTTGAGGTCCCGATAGACTTGTCATTATACTCTGTACATAAATTGAGTCCGATCAAGCGTCAAACAGCTCATTATGAGTACTGAGTACCCAGACATATGATAGTGCTCGCTCATCACGAGTGGCCTCCATTATTTTCAAGCAGTGCCTGAAGTCTCTTGAGCATGGAATTCATTAGAGTTTCACAGCAGTCACTGGAATCCTCTTCCACTTCTCCATGATGACATCATGGAACTTGTTACGGAGGAGTATGCCCCACAGATACTGGTTACGAGTACCGAGCAACCAAGCATGATAATGCTCACTCATCATGAGTGCTCACCATTATTTTCAAGCAGTGCCTGAACTCTCTTGAGCAGAGAATTCACTAGAGCTTCCCAGGAGCCACTGGAATCCTCTTCCACTCCTCCATGACGACATCACGGAGCTGGTTACGGAAGAGGAATGCCTCAAAGTTGCTGGTTATGAATACCGAGCACCCAAGCATGGTAGTGCTCACTCATCACAAGCGGTCACCATTTTCAAGCACTGTCTTAACTCTTTTGGGCACATAGTTCACTAGAGCTTCACAGGAACCATTGGAATCCTCTTCCACTCCTCCGTGACGACATCGTGGATCTGGTTACAGATGAGGATGCTGCACTGATGCTGGTTGAGTACCAAGCAGCCAAGCATAGTAGTGCTAGTTGATCAGTAGTAGTGACCAGTCTCTTTTGTTATCCCCTATAAGCTTGAGGGTAAGACCACACTGAACAGTTTTGTCCCTATCTAAAACTGAATGGAGTTTTTGCATAAACAAACCGTTTTTTTCACCACATGAGACAATTTTAATAAGCTGATTTAGTCAGTCAATATGGAAAACTTGTGGTAGTGACCCTGCTAAATTACGTGAAGCCTGTAAACACTGTGAAAACCATGCTTGTGTATGTAAAACCTGCTCTGTGTGGCCAGACACTAAAGGGTGCTTTACACGCTGTGACATCGCTAGCCGATGCTAGCGATGCCGCGCACGATAGCACCCGCCCCCATCGTACAGCCGATATGTGGTGATCGCTGCCGTAGCGAACATTATCGCTACGGCAGCGTCACACGCACATACCTGCTCTGCGCTGTCGCTGTGACCGGCGAACCGCCTCCTTTCAGCTTCACAGCGACGTCACAGCAGCGTCACTGAACCGCCGCCCAATAGAAAAGGAGGGGAGGAGATGAGTGGCCGGAACATGCCGCCCACCTCCTTCCTTCCTCCTTTTCCGGTGGACGCAGGTAAGGAGATGTTTGTCGTTCCAGCGGCGTCACACACAGCGATGTGTGCTGCCGCAGGAACGACAAACAACATCGTACCTGTCGCTGCAGCGATATTAAGGAAATGAGCAACGTGACAACGAGCAACAATTTTTGATGTTTTTGTGCTCGTTGATCGTTGCTCATTTGAGTTACACGCTGCAATGTCGGTAACAGCGCTGGATGTGCGTCACTAACGACGTGACCCCGACGATATCTCGTTACCGATGTCGCAGCGTTTAAAGCCCCCTTAAGATTCACTCTTCCATGTGAATTAAATCCCATAAATTCCATTCACTTTGCTGGAACTGTAAGATACTGTGACTTACAGCAGTAATTGCAGTGAAAGGTGGTGACACAATATTTTTAAAATATTTATAAAACTTTGTATTATTTTCTTTACACTTTATGTGCTACTTTGTGTTGGTATATCACACAAAAACTCAACAAATACTTTAGTTTGTGCTTGTAACATGAAAAAATGTAGAAAATTTCAGAGTATGAATATTTTTTCAAGGCATTGTATAAGAAAAACATTTTTGCTGGATTTTGCTGGTATAAGTCATCACATCGCACATATCAAGGTATAATTTTTTTTAGTTCCTATGACCTACATGTCCATATAGATTGCTTAGTAGGGGTGATCCTATGGCTTGCCACTTAGGAACATCTTACAACTGCATTGCTCGCCTGCTACACAATTTCTCAAGTCATGGACTGTAGTACATATGTGGTGTAATTACATCATTAAAGTGACATAAATTTTGATGAATATTCTTGGCGAACTTCACCATGCCCTGAAACTCACAGATCTGCAACTTTGGCAAAGTTGGCTGTGACTTGCGTAAAAATGCTAATTGTCACTAAATTTTACCACCGTTTCAAGCCATGCAAAATTTATGCAACATTTTAATGTGTTTTAGGCTATGTGCGCACGTGTGCGCTCTGCACCACACACAAAAGGTCTGCTTAAGAGCGCAGCTGAAAAGCTCCGTTCTGAAGCGCCTGGTGCCTGCGGAATTCGTGCGCTCTGCATGCTGCCTCTCCCTATAGACAGCATGCAAAGCACACGAAAGAAGTGACATGTCATTAGAATCGCTGCGTTCTAATACGCCACGTGCGCACGTCTCATGCACAATCTTCAAAGATTGTGCTGGGGAAGCAGGACGCATGCAGTTACGCTGCGGTGCAGAACGCAGCGTAACTGCATGCAATACGCACACATGCGCACATAGCCTAACGCCATGTTTTCAGGCGCAAACACCTTGATGAATCAGATTGTGTTTTTTTTTTTTTTTTGTATAGCCCTTTTAGATTTAATTAGTAACTTGCTGCCAATAAAACGAACATCTGAGTCATTTTAAGACTATGTGAACACAGTCTATTTAAGGCGGAATCCACTTGAGACAACACCAAACAAAATGAGCATTATACAAAACAATGTGAAAATGACATTTCTGTGTATGTGTTTCATCTCATTTCACTTTTTATCCACTTTATGGCTCTGAAAACCTAAAGGAGACAAGAAGTAACATGCTTATTCTTTAGGTCGGTTCCAATCGGAATCTGCTCGTTCTCTATGATGTGTCCACCCATATCCTGTCCACCACCATTAACTTGAGAATGGCGGCAGCTGTAGGCATAGAAGTGGTGTCTAGGTATAGTAAAGTAGCCATGCGCTATGCAATGAAACCACCTATAGCGCCACCTGGTGGAAAACAACGGAGTTAGCATTTTTATTTAAAAAACGTACAGAGATAGAAAAAAAAAAGTGAATTACAAAGTTGTAGGGCATCATCAATTCAATACGAATCGACACCTTGCATACATAAATGCTATGATTAGAACGTGTGAAACTCAGAAGGCTGTGGACGTGAAGCGATACCTCATGGAGACCTTCCTACAAGTCATTGTGTATGGTGGCTGCGTGGAGTAGCCTCCACGCTCACCTGATCTGACCCCATTGGACTTCTTTCTGTGAGGTCACATCAAACAGCAGGTGTATGCGACCCCTCCACCAACATTGCTGGACCTACGACGACGTATCACAGATGCTTGTGCAAACGTGTCACCTACCATATTGCACAATGTGCAGCAAGATACAGTATGCTGTCCAGAGTCCAGATGTGCATTGCAGCTGATGGTGGACACTTTGAGCATCAAAGTTAAATGAGCGCCATATGCGTGACCACTATTTAGTGTTTGGGGGAGTCATGGGTTTCATATCATAGCATTTCTGTATGCAAGGTGTCAATTCGTATTGAATTGATGATGCCCTGCAACTTGGTAATTCAATTTTTTTCTTTATCTCGTTCCGTTTTCGAAATAAAATTGCTAACTCCGTTGTTTTCCACCAGGTGGCGCTATAGGTGGTTTTATTGCATAGCGCATAGCTACTTTACTATACCTAGACACCACTTCTATTCCTATAGCTGCCGCCGGTTTCAAGTTAATGGCGGTGGACACACTGTATATTGTGTCATATAGATATCACAAAGACATGTCCATTTTTTATTCTACAGCTGTGGTCAAACGTTTTGAGACTGAAACAAATTTTAATTATCACAAAGTTTGTTGCTTCAGTGTTTTTAGATCTTTTTAGTCTGATGATTACTAATGTACAATTATAAGTGTCATTAGTTTTTATACTGTGATCGTTAAATGCCGGTACATCAATAATGTGAAGACGCAATAATTAGTGTTGACCTTTATTTTTCAAAACGTCTAAAATTTGCCCTGGAATGCTGAATATCCATTTTTGGGCCAAATCCTGACTGATGACAGCTTATTCTTGTCTAATCAGGGATTGGAGTATATCACAATATCAGTATTTGTTTGTCCACCCTCTTTTTCAAGATTGACCACAGGTTCTCAATGGGTTTGAGATGTAGGGAGATTCCTGGCAATAGACCCAACATGTCACTGAGACACTTAAGGTGGTGTCACACACAGCGACAACGACGTCGCTGCTATGTCACCATTTTCTGTGACGTTGCAGCGACGTCCTGTCGCTGTCGCTGTGTGTGACATCCAGCAACGAGCTTGCCCCTGCTGTGAGGTCGCCGCTCGTTGCTGAATGTCCAGCTTCATTTTTTTGTCGTCGCTCTCCCGCTGTGACGCACGGATCGCTGTGTGTGACAGCGAGAGAGCGACGAAATGAAGCGAGCAGGGAGCAGGAGCCGGCATCTGGCAGCTGTGGTAAGCTGTAACCAAGATAAACATCGGGTAATCAAGGTGGTTACCCGATATTTACCTTCGTTACCAGCCTCCGCCGCTCTCACGCTGCCAGCGCCGGCTCCTGCTCCTGCTCTCTGCACATGTAGCTGCAGTACACATCGTGTAATTAACCCGATGTGTACTGTAGCTAGGAGAGCAGGGAGCCAGCGCTCAGTGTGCGCGGCTCCCTGCTCTCTGCACATGTTGCAGCACAGCGACGCGTGTCGTTATGATCGCTGCTTCGGCTGCTGTGTTTGACAGCTAAGCAGCGATCATAACAGCGACTTACAAGGTCGCTGCTACGTCACAGAAAATGGTGACGTAACAGCGACGTCGTTGTCGCTGTCGTTTAGTGTGACCCCAGCTTTAGTTGGGAGAAGTTGCCCTTGGATTATGTTTAGAAACCATACCTTATTCTTGGCAGCGTTCTTGGGCAAAATTGTGAGTGATCCCACTCCCTTGGATGAAAAGCAGCCACCCACCTGAATGGCCTCAGGATGCTTTACTGTTGGCATGACACAGGACTCATTCTTCCAGATGTTTAAAAATGTCTGAAGGAGGCTTCATCGGAGAAAATAAATTTGGAAGGAAGTACAGGATTGGACTGCAGAGGATGTTGTGAAGCTATATTCTCTGATAAAGCCCCTATCAGTCTTTTTGGGACTTTGGAAGAAATATTGTCTGGATATATAAAGATGCGCACTACCAAAGAAGACTTTTGCCAACAGTAAAGCGCAACTTCTCCCTCTGTCCATTGGTAAATTGGTCATGAACAATATCTTTTCTGGGATGATGGAGCGCGCACCATACAACAAAATAAAAGTGACAACAAAGTTACTCAGCGATAATGTTTATAAAGCGATGTGGAATTATTGGTGCTATATAAATATAATAAATAAACAAAACATTGCTATTTTGGGTCCATTGTTAGGAAACTACCCAAAGGTGGTGTCACACACAGCAACGACGACAACGACGTCGCTGCTACGTCACCATTTTCTGTGACGTTGCAGCGATGTCCCGTCGCTGTCGCTGTGTGTGACATCCAGCAACGAGCTGGCCCCTGCTGTGAGGTTGTTGCTCGTTGCTGAATGTCCTGCTTCATTTTTTCGTCGTCGCTCTCCCGCTGTGACACACACATCGCTGTGTGTGACAGCGAGAGAGCGACGAAATGAAGCGAGCAGGAGCCGGCGTCTGGCAGCTGCGGAAAGCTGTAACCACTGTAAACATCGGGTAACCAAGGGAAGACCTTTCCCTGGTTACCCGATATTTACCTTCGTTACCAGCCTCCACCGCTCTTGCTGCTAGTGCCGGCTCCTGCTCTGTGCACATGTAGCTGCAGTACGCATCGGGTAATTAACCCTATGTGTACTGTAGCTAGGAGAGCAAGGAGCCAGCGCTAAGCAGTGTGCGCGGCTCCCTGCACATGTAGTTGCAGTACACATCGGGTTAATTAACTCTATGTGTACTGTAGCTAGGAGAGCAAGGAGCCAGCGCTAAGCAGTGTTGTGCGGCTCCCTGCTCTCTGCACTGTGACATGTAGCTGCAGTACACATCGGGTTAATTAACCCTATGTGTACTGTAGCTAGGAGAGCAAGGAGCCAGCGCTAAGCAGTGTGCGCGGCTCCCTGCTCTCTGCACATGTAGCTGCAGTACACATCGGGTTAATTAACCCGATGTGTACTGTAGCTAGGAGAGCAAGGAGCCAGCGCTAAGCAGTGTGCGCGGCTCCCTGCTCTCTGCACTGTGACATGTAGCTGCAGTACACATCGGGTTAATTAACCCTATGTGTACTGTAGCTAGGAGAGCAAGGAGCCAGCGCTAAGCAGTGTTGCGCGGCTCCCTGCTCTCTGCACATGTAGCTGCAGTACACATCGTGTTAATTAACCCTATGTGTACTGTAGCTAGGAGAGCAAGGAGCCAGCGCTAAGCAGTGTGCGCGGCTCCCTGCTCTCTGCACTGTGACATGTAGCTGCAGTACACATCGGGTTAATTAACCCGATGTGTACTGTAGCTAGGAGAGCAAGGAGCCAGCGCTAAGCAGTGTGCGCGCGGCTCCCTGCTCTCTGCACATGTAGCGACGTTATGATCGCTGCTGCGTCGCTGTGTTTGACAGCTAAGCAGCGATCATAACAGCGACTTACAAGGTTGCTATTACGTCACAGAAAATGGTGACGTAACAGCGATGTCGCTGTCGCTATGTGTGAACCCAGCTCAAATCTCAATCCCATTGAGAACTTTTGGACAGTCCTCCAAAAACAGGTGGACAAATAAAAGCACAGAAATTGTGATGAACTCCAAGCACTGATTAGACAAGAATAGGTTGTCATCAGTCAGGATTTGGCTCATACGTTTATATCCAGCATTATGGGGAGAATCGTAGACCTCTTGAAAAATGAGGGTCAACACTGTAAATCCAGTGTTTCTCAGAAAAGAGGACACTGTCTTATATTGTTTTTTGCCCCGAAAAATGCGCTAGGACTTATTTTCGGGGTAAGGCTTATTCTCGAGAGAATACAGTTGGGGGTAAGTTTTCCTCCCCCCAAAAAATGCCATTCATTATTAAACCGCGATTAGGGCTTATTTTCGGGGTAGGGCCTATATTTAAGCCTTTCTGCTAAAATGCTGAAAACTGCTAGGGCTTATTTTCAGGGTAAGTCTTATTCTTTTCGGGGAAACACGGAATTTAGTCTTTACATAAACTTCATAATTATGGTGTAGAATGCACTTCTCCCTCCAAAAAGGGTATAACAGTAAATTTAGGTGTCCTACATACATCTTTTCAGCTATGTCTAGATTTAGGTTCCTCAGTAGTAAAAGCTGTACGTTATCCAAATCTCACGATTTATACATATACCCCTACAGCTTTATGACAAAAGAAGACCTTAGAATAACCCAGCAATCCTAATTTGGAAAACTGTTTTGCTACACTCAAAGCTGGAAAATCAATCAGTGAAAATTTGTGTCCTATTGTTTTTACTGGCAACAATTTGAATATTTATGATCTGGATAAAAATAAGGCATTTAGTCATAAAATGATTTAAAGTGAAATACCAGGTTAATACACTGTCTCTTTTTAAATCATTCTGGAAAATAAAAATCTGATTGTTTCTGTACATATTTGTCAGAAGCTCCTAGAACACACCTTCTAGGGGTGTATGCACTCGGCTGTGTTAGCAAGCTCTGTTATATGACTCCCATGTAAATTTGGGAGTCTTCACTAATACTTTATTTTATGTATTCACACAGAAATTGAGAAAGAAAAGAATGTCATGTTCTTATGTTCTAACCCATGATGTATTATGCCATCGATGCAATAAATGCTTTATTAATTAATAATTAGAAGATGTATTCCAATCTACATTACTTGTACCAAACTGACAAATTTATGCTTACTTTTCTATTAAAAGGGGTTGTCCAATTTCTCGGATGTTCCCTTCTCAATTGAAATACTTCCCTGTATAAAAAAAAACAACAAAAAAACAGCCTTTGCTTACCTCTGGTGCCGAAGATCACGGGACATTATACCACATGAACCCAATCAGCGCCCACTTCGTTCTCACTTCCCTCAGAAGTAACTAACAACCGAAAGGTGTAAGGCTACTTTCACACATCAGGTTTTTTCCATCAGGCACAATCCGGAAAAAAACAGGTAAAACGGATCCGGTACCGCATCCGTTTTATCCCCATAGATTTGCATTGTTACCGGATTGTGCCTGATGGCTTTGCATTGCATCCGTTTTTTTTCGGATGCGGCAAAATTAATTAAAGCGGTGGCCGGAGGCAACGTGTCTTGTAACGTTTTTTTGTCCGGCAAAAAAAACGCATCGCGATACGGCGTGTTTTACAATGGAAGCCTATGGACGCCGGATCGGCGTAATGCGGCAAAAAATGGATGCGGCTGCCGGATCCGTTTTTGTAAACTGAGCATGCTCAAATGTTTTGAAAAAACAGATCCAGCAAAAAAAAAACGGCCAAAACTGATGCAAAAACAGATGCAAAACGGATCCAACGGATCCGTTTTTTTACGCATCCGGCATAACGGATCCGTTAAACGGATACGGTGGATACGGTTTTCACAATTTTTTCCGGATCCGTTGGAGCCGGAAAAAAAGGACTGTGCCTGAGTACAGAAAACTGATGTGCGAAAGTAGCCTAAGAGAGCAGCAGCTTTTTGTCTTGAGGAAGTGAGAAAGAAGCGAACACTGATTGGCTGCAGGGCTCATGTGGTATAATAATGTCCCCCAGGATCTTCAGGAGACCAGGCACTGATCTTGGTGAAAAGGCGTTGCCATCGGAGGGCAGTATGTGCTATTTTTATTTGATATGGGGGGAATATTCTAATAGCGGAGTGGATGTCCGAGTATTGGATAACCACTTTACTATAGCGCATATCACATAAGCTTTTCACATTTTCACAGATGGTAAGGCCAATATGGATTCATTCGATGAGCGCAGTCCAACTTTTCTACATAGCCATTAGCTGATTTAATGTGGAACTTTATAACAAACCTCATCAATAGTATACAAGTCCTCATCTATGATATAAGGCCCCGATGTACATTTGGTTAAAGTCTTCCAAACCCTCCACTTTTGGCAGACTGACCATCTGATGTGTGTGGAGACATCCTGAATCTCTACTTACATCATTGGAATTTGATTGATCTTTTTGTCTTTAGTGGAGATAAGCCTCTGCCGATGTGTCTGGCAGCAACTTTCTCCTCTTTTCCAAATGAGAACACAATGAATGTTCATCCCTTCGGGGAATCTAAGGTTATAGCTGTCAGCAGAATGAACATTCAGACAACTGTTATCAAATGTATGGTCAGCTTTATTTGTGAACACTTAAACAGGATAAGTAGTAAAGGTGGCTTTACACACTGCAACATCGCAAACGAAATCGCTGTAACGTCACCGGTTTTGTGACGTTATAGCGACCTCCGCAGCGACATTGCAGTGTGTGAAACACATCAGCGACCTGGCCCCTGCTGTGAAGTTGTGATCGCTACAAATCGTTCAGGACCATTCTTTGGTCCTTTTGTTTCCCGCTGTGCAGCAAAGTTTTAGTGTGTAAAGGGGACTTTACAGTGACTTTGTTAGCGACTTCCCTTTCAAAAAGCTGCTTTACAACGTCCCCAATGACTAGCTAGGTCGTTCTGCAGGTCCGGATCGCTGTTGCGTCGTTGGCCAGGTTTGCCTGTTTGACAGCTCACCAGAGACTTTGTAGCGATCCCGGCCAGGTTGGGATCGCTGGTGGGATCGCTAGAAAGTTTCAGTGTGTAAAGGGGCCTAAAGAAAAGTCCATTACAGATTTCTATTCCTGTTTTTGTTTTTTTGTGGGTTTTTTTTAAAGGCTTATAAAAATTTTAATCTTGTTGCCCAGAAGAGGGCAAAGGCAGAAGAGAGTTCGGGTCAAACCTCTACTGTTGCGGGTGCCATCTTAATGAAGGCCTAAAATGTTTTAATTCTGTTGTCAACTGTGTTGAAAATAGGTTAAAGACAGAGCGGACAGTTTTAAAAGGGGTTATCCAGTATAAAACCCAATTTATTACTTTTCTACTAGATAAAAGATAACTTGTTAATTGATAGGTATTGACTGCTCGGACCCCCATTGAACAGCTTATGAGGCACCTTTATTCCCAGTAGATTGGAGCCTCAGTGTACAACAGCTCAGTCCATTCTCTGTGGGTTTCCTGAGTGGTGCGCTCATCTTTTTACAATAGCCCCATAGAGAATGAATGTAGTGGCAATTGGGCATCTGACTTGCTGCTGCACTTTGTAATGTGGGATAAACTTTCACCTTTCTGGTTCCTTCAGTTGTTAATGCAACTGCATCAGAAACTATCATAAAAAGTCAAATAATGGAGCAAGTAATTTGTACTTCATAATTTACAAATTGTTTTATGTTTTCTGCCATTCACAACACTCAAAAATAGGGTGTAGAATAGAAGGGCCACACTCAGCCCAACACATACTTGCGTTAAAGCCAGAAAGTGGCTTTTGACTGGCTTAGATTTGTACTTTTCTTGCATGAACTTTTTTATTAAGCCTGGACACATGTTCAGTCTTCATAAATCTCCCTCAATATTCCCATAATAGAATACCTCTGTACATGGAGCAAAACGCTATTCATTATTTCATTTGTGCTTGTTGGTTGAGTTTTTAGTGTTTTGCACTTTTTTTGGTTTGCTACATATTCATCTTTCAATTTGCGCCTCCTTTAAAGTAATATCTATGTGCTTGTCTTTCCAGATGTTTTCACTCGATTCATCATTTGTGTTTCAAAATTTGGCGCAAATATACGTCCGTTCTGTCCCTGGAGATTTTTAATGTACGCCGGAAGCACTGGCTGAATATTTAGACATTTTAATCGAAACATGTCACTTTTTTAGATAAAAATCTCAAAACGGTTTACAGGCAAAGCATATTTTATTTTATTTTTGCAAAATTCATGGAGAGTGTTCTTCATTTTGGTGCATTTGCTTCCAAAAATATTAGCATTTTTCCGCTTAAGAGATGCAGACATTTTTGCATCCAAATACTCAATGTGCCCGCATAACCTCAGGAGTGTCAAACCCAATGCCCACAGGCCAAATAAAGTCCACCACATCATTTTATGTGGCCTACGAGCTGGGTTGCCAGTAAAACCCAGGTGCTTTCTCTGCTGTTTATAGTGTCCGGCAGAAAAAAAGCACCGTCTGTGATCTTTTTAAATTTTCCGCCAGTTTTACTGCTTATGCGGTAAAGAGGCTGCCATGCACAGTACAAATGGTAAATGCCAGAATGTATGGGCTCCTGGTACGTGTGACGTAATTTTTGGCACGTGTTGTCGGCGTTTCTTCCGGTCCCAGGTGGCTGGGACTCGGGAGTGATGTGGGCTCCCCATCTTTAGCTCTCGTTCCCTGCATCAATGAGAAACCTCAGGTGAAAAAGGGCTAAGGGTGGTTGCATTGGGGGTCTATACTGCTGTGGTTGGGTTTAGGGAGATGTATAATGCCAGAGGGGATGCCTGTGGTGGGTTTTCGGGGTGTACAATGTTGGGTGACATTGCTGTGTGCAATTTTTAGGGTCTTGCTGTGGGGATACCTGTGTTGAGATTTGGGGGATGTGTGCAATGCTGTAAGCGTGTATAGAACAGGATAGGACACATGCAGACCAATTCCACATTATATATTAGGGATAGTTAACCCCTCATACAACATTATACTAAACCAGAGAACAAAGAGGGAAGAAAAATACCCCGTGTCAGATGTTTAAAGGAAACACTTCAGACTTTATTAAGTACAAAAGATCCAAGTAAAATTACACCAGAAAAAGTGATCCAGGGGATTACACAAAGTTAAATATAGAGCCAGGTAAAGAGATAAAAACCCAGAGCACACATAGGGGCAGTCAGGTCAGAGGGATCACCATGAGAGGCATCGGCAAAATCAGCCCAAGCAGTGGAGAGTAAATCCCAGTGAAATACACATGTGGACATTTAAACATTGAATAGCTTACTTACTCATGGTGAGACCTCAACAGACCAGACGCCACCGCACCCCATGTATACAGTAGTGGCAGGACTCCTGTAGTGGGATTTTGGGGTCAGGTGCAATGTTAGATGGCTCTGGGGGGATTTTGGGTGGTGTGCGATGCTGGGGGATGCCTGTTGCAAAATTTTATAATGCTGTGGATATGCCTGTGGTGAAATTTTGGGTGTCTGAGGCCTCTGTTGGAATTTCGGGGTATGTGAGATGCTTTTAACCCTAGAACGCATACCTGGGGCCTCGCAGGCATGCTAGGTTACTTGTTTTCTATTGTAGATTTCTATGGTTGTGCGTTCTAGGGTTAAAAGGATTTTAGGACATGTGCAATTCTGGGGGGACACCTATGGCGGCATTTTGGGGGGGGTGCTATACTGGAGGATGACTGTGATGGTATTTTTTTTTGAAGTGTATAATGCTATAGGTACACCTACGGCGGTATTTGAGGGGTGTATAATGTTGGGGATTGTCTGCAGTGGAATTTTGAGGGCATATAATGCTAGAGGGACACCTGTGGTGGACGTTTTGGGGGGGGATGATGCTGGGCATACCTAAGGTGGGATTTGGGTGAGTTTGTGATGTTTGGGGGTACCTGTGGTGGAATTTGGTGGTCTGTAATGCTGGGAAATGCCTGTGGTGGGAGTTTGGGGGTGTGCACAATGCTGCGGGGATTCCTGAGGTGGAATTTTGGGAATTTATAATGCTGTGCGGATGCCTTTGCTAGGATATGTGATGTGTGCAATGCTTGAATGGGGAGGGGGGAAAGCTTGTGGTGGGATTTCAATTCCAGGGACAGTGCGCTTAGCCCTACAACCCAGGAACAGCACCCTTAGCCCTAATACCCAGGGAAAGCTGTGGTATAGTCCTACTAACCATCAAATATATAGCCACACTACTCAGAGACAGCTGTGGTACAGCACTACTTCCCAGATACAGCTCGTATATAGCTCTTCTAACCAGGGACAGCTGTAGTATAGATCTTCTACCCAGGGACAGCTGTCGTAAAGCTCTTCTACTAAGGAACAGCTCTCGTACAGCCCTTCTACCTAGAGACTGGTCTTACGTAGCCCTTCTACCCAGGGACAGCTGTCGTAAAGCTCTTCTACTAAGGAACAGCTCTCGTACAGCCCTTCTACCTAGAGACTGGTCTTACGTAGCCCTTCTACCCAGGGACAGCTGGCATAAAGCCCTTCTACTAAGGGACAGCTCTTGTACAGCCCTTATACCCAGGGACTGGTTTTATATAGCCCTACTACCTATGGACAACTGTTGTATAGCCCGCCAGATCCTGGAAATCCTTGCACTTGCATGCGGCTTGGTCTCTCCTCATCAGTGCATCTCAGAAGGTGGGTATACTTGTCCTGATTTCAAAGGGCACACTGCGTATGATCCGAAGTCTTCTGGGCTTTCGTTCATGCGCAGTGTGCTTCTGTAGCCAGGAGTATGCTTCTTTGCTTAAGAGGCACACTGCACATGGTTCAAAGTGCAGAAGACTTCGGATCATGTGCCCTCTGAAATTGGGACAAGTACACCCAGCTTCTGAGGTGCACTGATGCAGACGGAACAATCCGCATGTATACGCAAGCTTTTTAGGAGCTTCCTGTGAAGCTCCTGCTTGAAATCATGTTATTATGCCCATACGGGCTTGATAATATGGCTGACTACTCAGGGGTATTATTGTCCCTGTGAATAGTCACGTGCCTAATTAGAATAAGAAAAACTAAGGTAATAAATGCTTTTTTTAAATTTTTATTTTAGAGAAGGATGTTATACAGAAATGGTTTGGAAGGGAATTTGGACAGGCAAATGTAAATGCTGCTGGCTTGGAGGGCATAAGGCATCTGACAGGCTGCCTTTAAGGCTACATTTTCCTATGTTATTATTTTGCAGGACATTCGATACATGTTACGATATTTGTTACTGAGCCAAGAGACTTTTCAGACATTCAAATCCATTCATATGGCACTTTTACCTGCATTATATCCATTTTTTTATTGATTTGAGTGTTTTTTAATGTGTAACTTTTGTATTTAGAACAGTTTCTTCACGATGCTGTATCATTTACTTAGCACAAAGAACGCTCTATTGAATCTAATGGTGACTTCCCTTCTGCCTGAGTAGTGTGTGACCACCTGTATGTCTGCGGCGAACTCTAATCAGTTATGTCTATGTTGGACAGGATTTTGTTGCACTTACAATAAAATAAATTGCCTTCAATTGCCTAATACTGTTCAGCTGTATACGGACTGGGAAGATTAATATGAGCCTTCTAAAATAGGAACCAGAGCACATTAATTAAAGCGTTAAACAAACCCTGTTTAATCAGCTGTAAAAATGATCATGAATAATGGCCGAACGGGTGGAAGGTAACATTGTAAAGGGAAAATAAAGGTTGTGCCTATATATACATTCACAGTACTGTACATATACATAGATATATAGAGTGTAGTTGTATATACATGCACTGCCAAGCCAGATATCGCATCTGTAAGTGCTTGCTGAACTTGTCATCCGTCATCTGACCTGCAGAAAACATACTAATTCATGCTAAGTGTTTTCTGTTGTGGAAATCAGATCTTAGGGCCGTACTCAATAATAATGATAAAGTGTGTGTGCAAAAGTGTTATACTTTACGGCCTGGACAAAGGACGCCGGAGTGACATTGTCCTATGCTGCTATAGCAACTTTGGTCATATTATCTACAATATTTTTATCAATCTTGGAATTTGGATTTTAACTACTCCAATAAAGTTACAGCAATTTTTACCTAATTTTCGGAGCTGGATGGTCACCTACTTTCTGGTTATACTTTACACCTTAGGCAATGTGCATACATTGAGTATTTGGTGAGGGTTTTACACATGCACACGTTGAGTATTAGGTGAGTTTACCTCAGTATTTGTAAGGCCACGTGCACATATTGAGTATTTGGTTAGCTTTTTTTACCTCCGTATTTGTAAGCCAAAACCAGGAGTGGAATAATCAGAGGGAAAGTATAAGGCTGGAAACACATTTGTGCATGTAAAATCGGTCTGAGTCTCATGCTAGAAAGTAGCATGAGATCTGTTCACGTTATGATCAGTGTGCAATGCAACTGCAATGTGATCCTGGGATTTTTCAATTGATTGCAGTCCGTGTGCAATGCGAGTGATGCGTATGGGATCTGTTTTTATTCTCAGCAGCTATGTCATCTGCCATTCAGCTCTGCTACATGGCCGCTGACAGCAGACACAGACAGAGCCGTGCCATCAGAATGAAGTCGGATGAACTTCACCCGACTTCATTGTCATCCCGCGGCTGTCTGTGTGGCATGGCCTGAATTTCTGTCACCGGTGGAGGTCTCAACGGTGACCATAAATCCCCTGAGTGACTGCAGTGATCTGCACGATCAGCGGTGCCGTCACTGAGGTTACCCGCCGCCACAGCTGCAGTCCTCCCGCTGAGATCTGTGGCCGTGGTTAACCTGAGTGACGTCATCGCTGATAGCGCGACTCACTTCAGTCGCTGTGGGGAGCTCACAGAGAGCGGTCATGGTCTGTGACCGCTCTCTATCAGCTTCTGATGTAGCAGAGCTGAAAGCGTCGTGGGACCTCTGTGGATTACATCGGACCTGGAGGGGTATTTGGGGACTTTAATAAAATGGTGAAAGAGGGTGTTGTTTTTTGTCATTTATTACAAATAAAGCATTTTTTGGATATGTGTGTTTTATTTTCTTTAACAGGTTAATCATGGAAGGTATCTTGGGGAGACGCCTGCCATGAATAACCTAGGACTTAGTGGCAGCTATGGGCTGCTGACATTAACTCCTTATTACCTCGATTGCCACTGCACCAGGGCAATTCAGGATAAGCCAGGTACAGTCCCGGGACTGTCGCATCTAATGGATGCGGCAATTCCGGGCGGCTGCAGGCTGATATTTTTTGGGTGGGGGCTCCCCATAACGTGGAGGTCACCATCCTAAGAATTCCAGTCTTCAGCCGTGTGGCTTTACCCTGGCTGGTATAAAAATTGGGGGGTACCGCACGCCGTTTTTTTAAATTATTTATTTACCTGCATGATATAGACCCGCCCACCGACGGCTGAGATTGGTTGCAGTGAGACAGCTGTCAGTCATCGTGGGGGTGTGTCTGCAACCAATCATAGGCGCCGGTGGGCGGGGAAAGCAGGGAATACAAGATTGAATAATGAGCGGCTGGCTTTTTCAAAAGAGGAGAAGCCGCCACAGTGTGAACGCCGTGCAGCGCCGCGCCGGCGATCATGGATCGGTGAGTATGAAAGAGGGGGGGAGAGGGATAGACTCACATGGACAGAGAGAGAGATAGAGACAGAAAGAGAGACCGACAGAGAGAGAATAGAGACCGACTGACAGAGATAAAGATTAACTGACATTGTGAGACCTCACTAATTTCCAGTGTTTTTTGAAACATGCGATAAATGTATTTAGAAAAACGGATGTCACTAGGATGGTGTGTGTGCCGTCCGTGTGACATCCGTTTATTTACCCGCTCCCATAGAGTTGCATAGGAGAGACTCGCGCGAGAAACTCACCAAAAAAATAGCAGATTGGAGCTGCCTCATTGATTAACATGGGTCCGAGTGCAATGCGAGAATTTCTCTCATTGCACTCATGCAAGTTAATCGCAAGTGAGAAGCCGGCCTAATAGAAATCCGAGCACCACTTCTGTATTTATTACCCACTCCTGGTTTTGGCTTCCAAATACTGGTAAGGCTGCTTGCACACTACGTTTTTTGAACATGTCATGAACGTTTTTTTGCTGTAAAAGCGCATCCTGCTTTTACAGCAAATAAAAACGCATGCAAACGCATGTGTTATTTTGCAGGATCCTGTCACTTTAAGTTTATGGGCGGGCATTGGAGTCATGTGATCGGCAGTCAGTGGAACTGAACGTGATATACTGGGAGCCGGCTTCTAACAGCTGCAGAGGCTCGTAGCCAAGGTAAACATCGGGTAACTTGCTTGGATACCCGATATTTACATTGGTTACGAGCATCCGCAAGTGCTAGGAGCTGGGCTCCCTGCTCCCTGTACACGTAACCAACGTAAACATCGGGTAACTAAGAAAAGCACTTTCCTTGGTTACCCGATATTTATCTTGGTTACGAGCGTCCGCAGCTCTCAGGGGGGGAGAGGGGGAGGGTGAGAGAGGCAGAGAGGGAGGGGGAGAGAGACAGAGGGAGAGAGAGGAGAGGGAGAGAGACAAAGAGGGAGGGAGGCGGAGAGAGACAGAGAGGGTAGGGGAGAGAGCGACTGATCACGCGAGGCTGGTTTCTGTGCATGCTCAGTAGAGCAAGCAGGATGCTGTCTTTCAGCATGCCAGCGTTCACATGCGTTTGCATGCAGTATAGTCAGGATCCAGCAATTTGCAGTATTTGGACGCAGCTCAAAAACGCGACAAGTAGCGGTTTTGAAAAATGTTAAAAAAACTGCAACTCGCTTGATCCTCACTATATAACGCACGCAAACGCATGTGAACGCATGTTGACGCGAGTCCATTGCAAATGCACTGAAATGAAAACGCATTTGCACTGGATCTGTTTTTGTGTTAAAAAGACGTTCATGACGGATGTTAAAAAAACGTAGTGTGAAACCAGCCTAACTCAACAAATACTCAATGTGTGCACGTGACCGTACAAATACTGAGGTTAACAACTCACCAAATATGCAAGATGTGCACATTGCCTAAGGCCATGTGCCCACGGGAGATCGTACCTGTGGACTTTTCTGCAGGTATTTCCGCAGGTTCACGCAGCAACTCCCCGGAATCCGCAGCTATCCATTGCTGCGGTATTTCTGCTGAATTGTTGCGGTAAACCTGCAGAAACCGTGCAGAATTCCTGCGGAATTCCCGCCCTGTATCTCCATAGTGGAAAGTCAGGAATTCCGCAGATAATTCTGCATAAATAATGGACATGCAGTTACGTGCGGCTGCAGGAAATCCGCAGAATTTTCCGCAGCCGCAAATACCGCAGTATTGATGCAGCACTCCCCAAATCCCATAGAATAACATGGGGAGTGTCTGTACTTGCGTAAACCCGCGGATTTATCTGGAAAAATCTAGAAAATCCGCAGGTTTTCCGCAGAAAATTCTGCAGTTACTGTCTCCCGTGGGCAAATAGCCTTACAGATACTGAGGTAAAAAAAAACCTCACCAAATGCTCAATATGTGCAAGTGACCTTACAAATACTGAGGTAAAAGTCGCCAAATGTTCAGTATGTGCACTGCCCTTACAAATACTGAGGTAAAAAACTCACCAAATACTCAATATGTGCACGTGGCCTTACAAATACTGAGGTAAAAAGTCACCAAATACTCAATGTGGGCACGTGGCCTTATGGCCTATGGTGCTAAGGCCCTGTGCGCACTTGCCGGTTTTTGCCGCGGATTCTTGCGGATTTGCTGCATGTTTCGCTGCAGAAAATGTTCATAACATCTCTGCAGTGATTCACCAGCAAATCCTATGGGAAAAAAAAATCCTGTGCGCACTAAGCGGAATTTGACAGCTGCATGTTTTGCTGCGGGATTCCCGCAGCAAAAACAATTGCATGTCACTTCTTTTCCGCACGTCGCTGTGGGATTTCACTACATTGACTCCAATGTAATCGTGAAATCCCGCAGGGAATAACGCAAGCTGCAAATTCTGTGCAGTTCATTGCGTTTTCCTGCGGTAATGTACATCGCTTGCCTGCGGTTTGTAGGGAAGTGATGTCATTACAGGAAGAGGAAGCGGAGCAAAGTAAACACACACACACATCACAGACACACACAGACATCTCAGACACAGACATAGAACACAGACACAGACATATAGAATACACATAGAAAGCAAACGGAAATATAGAAAAAAAAAACACGTGGGCTCAGCTGTATATTTACCGTCCAGCCGAGGTAAGTGCACAGCAGCGGCCCGGTATTCTCAGGCTGGGGAGTGCGAGGGGCAGGGTTAATGTCCCCCGCCTCCCTCCCCCCTCCCGCAGCCGAGAATATCAGCCGCAGCTGCCCCGGGACTGTCGCATCCATTAAGTGGCAGTACCAGAGTGTCCCCAGCTCTTCTAGATGCCGTGATGCAGTGGCGATCCAGGTAATAAGGAGTTAATGGCAGCGGATCACCGCCACTAAGTCCAGACTTGATCATGGCAGCGTCTATGTGACAGCTGACATGATCAACCCGTAAGTAAAGTGAAAAAACACACACACCGAAAAATCCTTTATTTTAAATAAAACACAAAAAAGCCTCGTTCACCCGTTTATTAACCCCCCAAAACACACCGCTCCGGCGTAATCCACAGCTCCGGCGTAATCCACAGGTCCTGCGCTGCTTACATCCAGCCGCGACTGACACAGCGCTGAATGCAGCCTCGCAGCGAGACAGCAGAGGTAACCACAGGGCATTTCCCACGGCCGGTAATGTGAACACACTACTGACCGTGAGAAATGCAGCGATCTGTCCTCTATCTTTCTATCCCTCTATCTTTCTATCCCTCTATCTATCTATCCCTCTATCTATCTATCCCTCTATCTATCTATCCCTCTATCTATCTATCTATCCCTCTATCTATCCCTCTATCTATCCCTCTATCTTTCTATCCCTCTATCTATCTATCCCTCTATCTATCTATCCCTCTATCTATCCCTCTATCTTTCTATCCCTCTATCTATCCCTCTATCTATCTATCCCTCTATCTATCCCTCTATCTATCTATCCCTCTATCTATCCCTCTATCTATTCTTATGTCTATTTATTTATCTATCTACTATCTATCTCAGAAGGAATTGATTTTTTATTTATTTTTTTTCAATGTGCTTTATTGCATTGAATGCAATAAAACACATGTACCAAACCGCACGCGGCAATACCGCGAACAATATCGCGGTAAAACCGCGGCAAACCGCATTCGGTTTTCGGGTGCGGTTTGCCGCGTTTTTTTACCGCAGGTGCGGTAATCTTTCAATGCCTGCAGAATTTTCTTGAGAAAGTTCCATTTTCCAGTGCGCACATAGCCTAAGACCGTTCTAGTGCTTCTTTTGCATCCATAAGCAGTTTGGGTATTCATGAGTATGGTACCCTAGGACAGATATCTGTGTCACAAGTCTGACCCTTTTATTACTTTGTCAGCAGATTTATGCTGTCCTGTCTGATAATAAGCATAAAGTTGTAATAGACACCCCAATTCTAGCAATGTGTCATTTACGTCCTCATGCACTTTCGACTAATGTCAGATGAACCCTCTGATATCAGTGGGATCAGCCAACAGTCTAATGTGCAGGCTTCCTTAATCTCCCCTCAACAGATGATGTGAAGGAAGAGAAGGATCTGGCCTGTTGAATTAAAGTGGCCTATCCATTTATTTGGTGCAGAATTAAGCCATTTTAAGAGGAGTCTGTTGGTGGCCCTTTCATACTAAACACGGGCCTAGCCGAGCGATCCAGATTATAGACTAGCAGTTGACCAAATGGTTGACAACATGTGAAGCCAATCAGTGAGCTCAGCAGCTCTAAGCAGTTTGTGCTGTTATCTCTGGCAGAGCTACTAAGCTTAGTTAATGTCTGCAGAGCAGTCAACGTGACGTCAGCGCTACAATCTATAACACACTGGAGAAGTGCAGCAAACTCCCCTCTGGACCAGTGAATGGTGAGGAAAGAAGTGTAAGGCTATGTGCACACAGTGCGTTTTTCGCTGCGTTTTTGTGCGTTTTTCGGGTGCGTTTTTGTTAAAAAAAAAAAAACTGCATGACTTTGCTTCCCCAGCAAAGTCTGAGTTTTCATTTTTGCTGTCTGCACACAGTGGGTTTTTTTAGCTGCATTTTTGTGGTGCCCACAAAAAGGCAGCATGTCAATTACTTTTGCGTTTATCACTGCGTTTTGCACCCATTGAGTTCAATGAGATGTTCAAAAACGCAATGAAAAACGCAAATTGCAAATATAGCTGCGTTTTAGTGCATTTCTATGACTAAAAACGCAGCTATAAAAGGGGTGGGTAGTAAAGTGACATGTACAGGAAGAGGATTCCTTCTGTTGGTAAACACAGAAGCGTGAATCCTCCCGATACCGCCACCGCCTCTTCCACCTCCCGACCGGCGCCATGTCCGCTCCCGTGCGGCGCCATCGCCGGACGGTGGGTGGAAGCAGCTGGAAAATCAAAAGTGAACAGTAAAAAAAAAATAAATAAATATCATATTCACCTATCTGCAGACTCCCGACATGTCCGCTCCCAGCTCCTCTCCCGGTACCGCCACCCCTGCTCCGGCTATGTGCAGACTCCCGGGCACGTCCGATAGCTGCAGGACCTGGCGGTGATCAGCTGATGCGGTCACGTGACGCATCAGCTGATCGTATAAGTGCAGCGGTGAGGCCGGCTTTTTACCACCCGGCCGGCCTAAATGATCAGCTGATTGTGTCAGGAGACTTCATCAGCTGATTATCGCCGGGTCCTGCAGCGATCAGACTGGAGTCAGCACATAAGTGAGTCGTTTTTTTTGCACTGATGCATCAGCTGATTGTATAAACAGCTTTTATACAATCAGCTGATGTGTGATTTGATTCATGTCCTTGAACCTGACATCATCTGATCGCTTTGCCTTCCAGCAAACCGATCAGATGATCTTGAATCTGGATTGGACGGCGTGGGACCCTTGACCCAGGATTACTGTGTAGGTGGAGGGTTTCTTTATTTCAATAGAGATGGAGTCACTAATTGTGTTGTGTTTTATTTCTAATAAAAATATTTTCATGTGTGTTGTGTTTTTTTTTATCTGTACTAGAAATTCATGGTGGCCATGTCTAATATTGACGTGACGCCATGAATTTCGGGCTTAGGGCCAGCTGATAATATACAGCTAGCCCTAACCCCATTATTACCCAGTGAGCCACCCGGCATCAGGGCAGCTGGAAGAGTTGGATACAGCACCAGAAGATGGCGCTTCTATGAAAGCGCCATTTTCTGGGGTGGCTGCGGACTGCAATTCGCAGCAGGGATTCCCAGAAAGCTTGGGCACCCTGTACTGAAGATTCCAATCCCCAGCTGCCTAGTTGTACCTGGCTGGACTCAAAAATTGGGCGAAGCCCATGTTTTGTTTTTTTTTTGTTTTAATTAGTTCATGAAATTTATGAAATAATAATAAGAAAGAAAAAAAAAAAGGGGCTTCCCTATATTTTTGGTTTTCAGCCGGATACAAATAGGCAGCTGGTGGTTGAGGGCAGCCCGTACCTGCCTGCTGTACCTGGCTAGCATACAAAAATATGGCGACTCCCACATCATTTTTTTGGGAGGCAAAAAACTCCTGCATACAGTCCTGGATGGAGGATGCTGAGCCTTGTAGTTCTGCAGCTGCTGTCTGCTCTCCTGCATACACTAGTGGATGGAGTATACTGAGCCTTGTAGTTCTGATTCCCCTCCCTCTCCCTCCAGCATACAGTCCTGGATGGAGCATGCTGAGCCTTGTAGTTCTGCAGCTGCTGTCTGCTCTCCAGGTGATTTTCTGGATTTGTTCCCTCATTTTATCTCTCATAGTTGTGGTCTACCTATGATGTCAATTACAGGACTCTCTCATCTTTTTAAGTGAGAGAACTTGCACAATTGATGGCTGACTAAATACTTTTTTCCCCACGGTGTGTGGATTGCCAACTAAATATTATGATATTTATCCTTTTTTATTTTTATTTTGGGGGAGAGTACTATAAATATCTAGTTATCCATCTTAAAAATGTATCAGAACGATTGTCATTAATGTTGTTCATTGTGACAGTTGGCCAGTCCAGGAGCAGAGTAGCATCACCTGCTCTATTATTGGATAGATTGCTTGTAAAGGACACATTTGTGATAAGATTATGTTAGGATTTTGTTGTTTTTGCAACTTTCTAATATATTAGTACACTGCTGGTGAACCCACGGCTTAGTTTATCTGCTTCATTTTGTTCCTTGTTTTCAGCCTATTGTTTAGGGGACTGTCAACATTCTCCATGCCTCACATTAATGAAGTCCAGATGGAAGTTTGTGCACTTTATGGCTAAATAAGTCTGTTTTTAAACTGCTCAACTTTTCAATATTTAAGCATTGTTTCCTATTTCAATTTTCCACAAAGAGGGCCAAAAGACTGTGTACGACAATTGAATTAATCAGATATCTCTAGTCTGAAAGACTCCTTGAAACAATGTATGCCTTAAGGCAGGTTGTGTCACCACCCACACAGATAACTTTCTAGATGATACACTGTTTAATAGAAGAGCGAGCGAGCAAAGTGTTGCTAATACTTCAGTGCCTTAAGAGCCTGAAATGCGTTGCTAATGAGAAACATAACTTTCCATTCAGCTTGTACAAGCCAGCTATGCCCCAATCCAATTTGCATTTCCTTTATGTAATTGTGTTAGTTATTTCAGTACAGAGCCTGTAAATGGAGGTAAAAGTTTAACCCTTTTCTCAATTACTGGCCATGTGATTATAGATATATACTAAGGGATCATTTTTCATTAGTGTCCTGATATAATTTGTAATTTGTTGCTTTCCGTTCCAAATATGGAGCCTTCTGACAACATTTTTTGAAAAGTTAAAGGGAATCTGTCAGATCAACTATCCTAATCCATATATATATATATATATATATATATATATATATATATATATATATATATATATATATATATATATATATATATATATATATACATATATATATATATACATATATATATATATATATATATATATATATATATATATATATATATATATATATATATATATATATATATATATATATATATATATATATATATATACATACACACACACGCATGTATATCATTAAAGGTTGAATAAAATAATACATTGTTATATCCTATCCGATGTTTTATTCCAGAGAACTCCATGTTTTTCTTAATATGTAATCTTAGTATGTAAATGAGATGTTAATATCTACCGGCCGGACACTGATCTGCCTCTGGGGATTATTTTAAATGGAAGAGGGTGTTACCAATGTGAGACATGTAAGGACTGACTTTTTGCTGTCCTGATCTACCTGATCTACAGTACAGACCAAATGTTTGGACACACCTTGTTATTCAAAGAGTTGTCTTTATTTTCATGACTTATTTCCCAATACATAAAACTATAAAGTTCAAAAGGTGCTTTTTCTATGACTATGTATGTATGTGTGTGTGTGTGTATATATGTATAATGGCGGGCCGTTTCGCAAACAAGTTGCTTCTACGAGTCCAGTGAAATCAGGGACGTTGTATCCGCCCTTTTATGCAAGGTGGTGCGGAAAGCAACGTCACTGAGTGAATTAAAATACATTTAAAACAACCAGTTGTAATTACATCGAGCGGACATAGAATAGTACAGTAAACAAATAGCAAGAGCATTATAATCATCACATCAAATAATGTAACAAGAGTTAGAAGAAAAATACTATACATTACATTTGAGAGTATTTTGAAGAAAAAGTTTTTAAAGAAAAAAACTTTTTTAAATGTATACATTTTTGTATGATTTCTTCATCATTAATATACCAAATAATGTATAGTGAGAGGGAGATACCCACCGTGCATTACTCTAAAGGGAGTCTAGATTAATTATGGATTTAAATGCTCTTGGCCCCTTAGGCCTGAATGACAAGAACGTGGTTGTGTGTTTGTGTGTGTGTGTGGAATGACACAATAGGGGACCAGGATGGGACATTTAACAAGTTGTGGAACGAATTGTCTGCATTGCAATGATTTCCTATGGGAAATATTGCTTTTCTGAACGAGTAACTTGGTTAACAAGCACACTCCCAGAACGGATTGTTCTTGTTAACCAAGGTTCCACTGTTTTAAGAAAAGCATCGATTTCTCAGGAATAAAAAATTGGACTGTAGATATCAATGTATCATTTTGTTCAACTTTCTATTACCTGCATGCTCATGTAGACAGCTGAGAAGCATTGATACTAGTGATAAATTAACCTTTAAACACTTTCTCTTTGTCAATTATAACCCAAGCCTCTTTATTAAAGAAGCACTTCTACTAACGTTTTGATTAAATACATGAATACTATATGCTCATGTAATATAGTGTGAGTGTATTAAATGGGTTGTCCACCACTTGGTCAACCTCTTCTCATTCCCATTGTTCACCCCATAACAATAAATAAGCCTATACTCACCTCCAGAGCTGGCACAGTTCAATCAATGTGTAAAGCCGTGTTGTCGGGGCCCACGTGACATTATTATGACACGCGGGCCTCACCACCATTTTTATTTCTTTTTACGGCGGCGAACAAGGAATGAGAAGGGATTGTCTAAGTAATAGAGAACCCCTTTACTCGCATACCGCCACTCTCTACGGTGACCATAACCGGTCTGCTCTTAGTGTCATCACCACAAACAAGACCTGCTAGCTCTTTCTACACTACAAGTTTCTTTTACAATGTAAGCCTATGGAGCCTTGTTCTTATGTTCTATAGATTCACATTGTAAAAGTTCCTTCTGGGATACGCAGAGCACAGTTTGATTCAGAGAGTCTAAATAGGGGGTGTTGTCACTGACTGGAGTAGTAGAACGGCAATGGACACTGGACAGAGCGGTGGTAGTTGAGTATAGTAATGCACTCACCAGTGTTACGTAACTTAATTGACTTGGTATATGTATTTGTTTGACATGCCTGATAAGAAAAAGTTTAGAAAATTGTACTTTTACTCATTCACTCTTGTGCAGTTTCACGCATTTGAACTTTCACTCGCGTGCAGTGTCAGGTTCTTGCACTTTCGCTCTTACACTTTCGCTCTCTTGCACTCTCTTGCAGGTTTTCCCTTTTAACGTTTACTGTCACTACACATGCTTCCTCTCTTGCACTTTCACTTTATTGCATTTTAAGGCTATTTGCCCACGTTGCGTTCTGTCCCTGCAGAAATTTCCGCAGCGATTTGAACAGCACTTGTGCGTTTCAAATTGCTGCAGAATCAGTCGATAATGAAAAGCCGATTTCATGCGCTCTGGATGAAGCCTTTCCCATAGATAGAGCAGGACCTGCATCCAAAGCGCATAAAAGAAGTGACATGTTGCTTTTTTAGAACGCAGCGCTTCGGCAGTAGATAGAGACCACTTACCTGCCCTGCTGTCAGCCCCTCTCCCCCGGCTCAGAGTGGTCATGTGACCGCTCCTGCCGCGATTTTGCTGCTTCCGGTCGTTTCATGTCAACATGGGCAGGGCCATGTTGACATGCAAATGTGGAACAGCATGTCGCCTCCCTGCTGGGCGGGTACAGTGTGATGAGCCCCGCCCCCCTTCCCTGCACCCTCCCACACATTCCCCCGCACCTCTTTTACTCTCCAGTAACCTCCCCCTGCACTGCTGTGGGGTCCGTGACCTGGGGGCGGGGCCTGGCGGCAGCTACCGTGGTGTCAGCTCCAGCACCGGGCCCCTGCTCAGGATCACACATTCAAATGTACTGGCATCACAGATCACCGATGCCGGTACATTTGAAAGTGCTGATGAGAAGCAGCGCAGCGCTGCTTCTCATCACTGTCCCTCCCGCTGTCTGTGCTCTCTTCAGCACAGTGGTGACGTCACTACTGTGCTGAAGAAAGCACAGACAGCTGGCGAACGTGCAGGAGCGGCGGGGACCGAGGACAGGTGAGTATGTACTCCCTACATGTGTTCCCGGCTGGGGATGGGGGGGTTGCAGAGCCATATGTGTGCGTGTGCAGAGCCATATGTGTGCGTGTGCAGAGCCATGTGTGTGCGTGTACGGTGCAGAGCAATATGTGTGCGGTGCAGAGCCATATGTGTGTGTGTGCGGTGCAGAACCATATGTGTGTGTGCGGTGCAGAGCCATATGTGTGCGTGTGCGGTACAGAGCCATATGTGTGCGTGTGCAGAGCCTATATGTGTGCGGTGCAGAGCCATATGTGTGCGTGCGCGGTACAGAGCCATATGTGTGCGTGTGCGGTACAGAGCCATATGTGTGCGTGTGCAGAGCCATATGTGTGCGGTGCAGAGCCATATGTGTGCGTGTGCAGAGCCATATGTGTGCAGAGCCATATGTGTGCATGTGGGGTACAGAGCCTTTATGTGTGCGTGTGCGGTACAGAGCCATATGTGTGCGTGTGCAGAGCCATGTGTGCGCGTGTACGGTGCAGAGCCATATGTGTGTGTGTGCAGAGCCATATGTGTGCGTGTGCGGTGCAGAGCCATATGTGTGCTTGTGCGGTGCAGAACCATATGTGTGCGTGTGCGGTGCAGAGCCATATGTGTGCGGTGCAGAGCCATATGTGTGCGTGTGCGGTGCAGAGCCATATGTGTGCGTGTGCGGTACAGAGCCATATGTGTGCGGTGCAGAGCCATATGTTTGCGTGTGCGGTGCAGAGCCATATGTGTGCGTGTGCGGTACAGAGCCATATGTGTGCGGTGCAGAGCCATATGTGTGCGTGTGTGGTGCAGAGCAGAGCCGGATGTGGGGCTGTTATTTGCAATGCTGTAGTGATACCAGGTCAGGTGCTGGGGAAGAATACTGACAGGGACTGTGTGTGCAGGGGGCGGGCAGGGGGCGAGGCTGGACACTGGGGTGGGGCTGGACACTGAGGCTGGGCGGTGACAGCTCTGACTGAGGTTTTGCACAGGAAGTGGTCATGTTTGCTGGATCTGAATGTAAACAAGAAGCTGCAGAGAATAAAGGGATAATTCAAGAGGAACAAAAGTTAGAAAACAAAAAATAACAATGTAGGTGTGATTTATATGACAATACAGCACAGATAAACTCAAACATTTTTGTTAAGCTAATGTCGGACAACTCCTTTAAATGCTGTGTTTTTGCTGCTTTTTTGATGAATGAAACTTACTTTAGAAACCTTAGAAGATGGCACACCAAATAAAGCAGCAAAATGCAGTAAAACCTGCTTATTGGAAGCAGCTTTTTTATTGCCAAGACAGCAGATTTTGGCTGCAGAAAAAAAATGCAGCAAAAATGTAACACATGAATATAGCCTAATAAAAACTGCCTAAGCGCTCACCTACACCTATGTGATTTTTTTATTTTTTTAATTTTTGACATGTTTTATTTGTGTTTTTCATCAATTCACTTGAGTGGGTGAAAAACGCTGCAAAAACGTTGAAAGAATTGACATTCTTCATCTTGGTAAAAAACACAACATGGCTCAAAGTATGTATGGAAATGAAAAATGGCGTGTGCATGAAATGTAAAAAATCTCATTGATTATGCTTGTAATGTGCAATTTTATGCACTAAATACTCCAAGTAAAATCACCTGGTGTGAACACACAATAACCATGTTACATATGTAAAACAGCAGCTTTTTGGAGGAAGCTTTGGTTTAATTCTGCCTTTCCAGTTCCACCTCCACCTCCAATATTGTTGATAGGATTTGTGATGAGTGGCGGAGCTGAGCTGCTCGCTCCTGGTGAGGACAGCTATTCTTTCTGCGGAGTTTTTCCCATCTGATTCCTGCAGAAGCTCTTCATGATTCAGCAGACACTTCCTGCGCCAAAGTAATTACTTGTGCTGGAACATTTGTCATTATTAGTTGATCTTTGTAGCATAGCATTATTGCTTGACAGCAGGAGAGCTGATACAGGACCACCCTAGAATGCGAGCTTTCAGCATCGACTGTTTGCAGCAGCTAGTAATGAGTGCGACATTGTCAGGAATGAATGGACTCACTTTATATGCTGGTGTCAAACAGAAAATAATATATTTCCTACCAAAAAAGTCATTATCATGATACTGTCTAAAAAAATGACACCAGTTCCTTTTGGTTTGCTAAAATGTGTTCAAGTAAAATCATACCAAAGATGAATTATTATATATCTCTTAAAGGGGAAACAAACAGAAAATTTTACACTTGTTTTTTTTTCTCTCCCTTTGCAGCATGGGGTAACCTTGGGAATGTTCTGAAGAGCCAGGGCAAGATCCCTGAAGCCGAAAACGCTTATAGGAATGCCTTGTACTACCGAAGCAATATGGCCGATATGCTGTATAACTTGTAAGTATTGCATGCTGGGCGTCCCACTACTGACTATAAGGGATGGAGCCCTTACATGGGTGTCTGGGCATCTAATGTGGATGACCTATCTAGAGGCTAAATCATCAGGATCAGATCGGTGGATGTCTGACAGCTGGCACCCCCCAATTATTTGCTCTGCATGGCACAGCGCCTTTCATTGTGTAGCGAGAACTGAGGATCTGCTCCTATTTAGAGCACTAATTATTTATATACATTTTTAAAAGAATCTATATTCTGCGCACATGAGATAGTTTTAGGTCCAAATTTCTGTGCATAATAATTTCTTCTTTATAAAGCTGTGATTTGTAACCAGATTCACCTAACTAATATGGATCTATCAGTTAACATTCTCACTGCCTTCTTCAACCACAAGAGGGAGCTGATGAATTCAATCAGGTTGACATCACATCTTTGTTATTATTACGTCCGGTTTTCTTTTCCATGGGAGCACAAAATTGATAATAAGTGATAGCCATCACATTAACATAACTGGGATATGTTGGGAATTGTCATGGTGTCTGTCATTTTAAATATGGTGGCATCAATGCCTTGAACAATACATCCATTCTTGTTGTGAACTAAGCTTTAAAGGGAATCTGTCCCCACGGTTTTGCTACTCTGACTGAATGCAGTATAATGTAGGGGCAGAGACCCTGATTCCAGTGATGTATCACATACTGAGCTGCTTACTGTTATTTGATAAAATTAATGATTTATCTGCTGCAGTGCTATGAATGCTGAGCTCTGTACAACCCTGCCCACCCCACTGATTGGAGCTTTCTGCCCATGTACTGTCTGCACCAAAAGCTGCTAATCAGGGGTGGGCATATACAGAGCTCATGAATATGTTTGACTACCTGGCGGCACGTTTACTCATCCTCTAGGGTTAATCTCCTGCTGATAAAACAGTGATTTCATTGAAATTGCACCAAGCCACCCAGTAAGTGACACATCGATGGAATCAGGGTCTCTATCTCCATATTAGGCTGAGAGCCCACGATCAGGGTTCACAGCATTATGAACGCAGCATGTTTTAGCTGCCTCCCAAATGCTACGATGTACAGTACAAGCACAGTGGATGGGATTTCTAGATGTCCCATGCCCACTGTGCGTACACAGCCTGCAGCGAAAACTGACCTGTGGTGCAGCTTTCTGAGCCACAAGCATGTAAATTCTTTGCTGCAGAGACGCAAGCAGTCTCCACAGGAGAACAGGAAAGAGAAACTGCAACTGCCAAAGCCCGGATCGTGGGCACAAGCAGCTGTGGTGTCCTGTGGAGGAGACTGGTGGCCCCGCAGGTCAGGACCCACCGCATCCAGAAAGCAGTGGGTCCTGATCATGGGCACATACCCTTAGGCTCCACTCAAATTAGGTGACAAAAAGCTGCGGACAGATTCCTGTTAACAATATAAGAAGTATACTCCCTCTAGTGGCAGCCGTAAGCAGCCTTGGATTTGAAACCTTACACCAGAATCTCTGAAGAAAATTAACCATCACAGGTTTGTTTTACTCTGTTTAATGAGAATCTGGCACAAAATTTTATCTGACCCATCTGGCAGCATCATAAAATAGGGGCAGAGAGCCTGATTTCAGCACTTGTATTTACTTAGCTTTTTATTGTAGTTTTGATAACACACTGTTTTATCTTTTGAAGCTGTTTTAGTCCTCTCAATGATAATCTTGATGTTCATGAGCTTGGTCTATCCCTATACCACTCCATTGATTGACAGCTTTATGCCTATGCACAGAAAGCTGGGCATGAACAGAGAGCTGGGGTGGGTTATACAGAACTCATCAATGAGAAGACTAATATAACCGCACAGGATAAAACTATGATTTTATTCCAAACTACAGCAAGATCCTGGTAACTTAAGGCCATGTCTCACTAAGCGACATTGCTAGCGACATCGCTGCTGAGTCACGGTTTTTGTGATGCAACAGCGATCTTGCTAGCGATGTCACTGTGTGTGACATCCATCAACGACCTGGCCCCTGCTTTGAGGTCGCCGGTCGATGCTGAATGTCCTGGAACATTTTTTGGTCGTTGTTCTCCTGCTGTGAAGCACACATCGCTGTGTTTGACAGCGAGAGAGTAACGATCTGAATGTGCAGGGAGCCGGCTTCTGCAGACGCTGGTAACCAAGGTACACATTGGATAACCAAGCAAAGGCTTTGCTTGGTTACCCAATATTTATCTTGGTTACCAGCGTCCGTAGCTTCTAGAAGCCGGCTCCCTGCACACGTAGCCAAGGTACACATCGGGTAACTATAAGCAAAGCTCTTGGCTTAGTAACCCGATGTGTACCATGGTTACCAAGCACAGCGTCATTACACGGGTCGCTGGTGGCTGATCTCTGATCGCTGTGGAGATCTGCCTGTTTGACAGCTCACCAGCGACCATGTAGCGACACTCCAGCGATCCCTGCCAGGCCAGATTGCTATGTGTGACTACATTCGGGTGTCCGTCTGCAGAAACTTATGTATGCAAACAATGGCACAAAACAGAGCACACACTAACGCATTGCGCTCCATAACAGTGAATGGCCCTGTCGGGCGCATGTTTCTGGGACACGCTTTGCAGAGTGGGGGAGGAGCAGTTCGGACGGATGCGCTGATGGGACCTGTGAGCGGAAGGTAAAAAGGAGCCTAAAGGCCCAGTCACACAAAACGACTTACCAGCGATCCTGAAAACGATGCGACTTGATAGGGATCGCTGGTAAGTCGCTGGGAGGTCGCAGGTGAGATGTCACAGTCAGATCTTACCAGCGATGCAGGAACAATACAGGTCACAGTAGCGACCTGTATAACGATCTCAGCAGTCACTGTGACCCTGTCACACATTGTCAAACACATCGAGGAGTCCTGCCCAGCAGGACTAAGCCTTTGAAGAAAATGGCCTGGACCATTCTGCAACAACTAGCAATCTCACAGCAGGGGCCTGATCACTGGTAGATGTCACACATAACGAGATCGCTAACGGGATCTCTACTGCGTCACAGAAACCGTAACTCAGCAGCGATCTCGCTAGCGATCTCGTCATGTGTGACGGTACCTTAAGGCTCTGTAGACAAATGATGTTTGCAGCAGAAAGCTTCCCTGATAACATGACGTGTACACTGAGCATACCATAAAGCTAATCTTTAACTTCAGCCAATTATCTCTGCGAATATTTAGAAATCATGGAGCATAAAGCTTTATGTTCTGTAACCCAGTCATAGAGGGATTAATAAAACTTTGTAGAATCGCCCTGACCGGTGGGTAAATGAACACTCTGCCTGTTAGCAATGTCATTCATTAACTACAGCTTGTTGTGTCAGTCTAACAGATAAGGGACATGTAACGTGTATTTTCCTAGATCATATGCATTGCGTCACTTTGGAGAAAGATCACACATTCTCACATTATCATGGCATTCTTACAGTTCTTGGTTTTGAATAATGTTGTTCTTTAAATTACCAATAATCTGCAATGTTTTTTAGGTAAAATAAATAGGTAGGATACTTTTTTTAGTATGGAAATGCGAAGATCTCTGTCAGCTTAGTTATAATATCAGAAAAGACAAAAATGGTTCTCATTTTCAAAATAAAATTCCTTAAACCCTGAGATCCTTGGGTTAATTACATTGTCATGGAGAGAGCTGTCATGCGAAATTTATCGGTTCAGCATCTAGGGGGATTGGAAATAGTCTGACTAAATAAAATTCTCTCTGACAAGTGGTTTTTTTTCCGCAATGGAGCTGTCTAAGGGTTGTCTTTAAGAGAATAACACGTGGCTGCTTTCTTACAAAAAAAAACCTAAAATAATATATATATATAATGTGTGTGTGTGTGTGTGTGTGTGTGTATATATATATATATATATATATATATATATATATATATATATATATATATATATATATATATATATATATATATATATATATATATATATATATATATATATATATATATATATATATATATATATATATATATATATATATATATATATATATATATATATATATATACATATATATACTGTGTATATATCTACAGTATGTATACAAACACACACACACACATTATATAAATATATATATATATATATATATATATATATATTTATATATATATAATGTGTATATATATGTGTGTATGTATATATGTATATCTATATATGTATATATATATATATATATATATATATATATATATATATATATATATTATAAAAGTATATGTATTAGTTTTGGATTACTTTTGTCTAGAAAAAGGCGACGCCAAGCGCAATAGGGGTTTATGTGGTGGAGATAAAGGAATTTCTGGAATAGAGAATTGCTCACCTATTGGGGTTGTTTACCCACAACTGTGGACTCAAGGTAGGACACCTGCTGCAGTACCATCAGGATGGGGAATCCCAGCATGGAGAACAAGTAGTGGGAGGATAGTAGCATAGTCAGCACTGCAGGTAATGAATCAAGGAATTCGAGGATCATATACAGGGTAGGATCGAGCAGTTTATTCTCTATTATGTTTGTCTTGATTAAGAAGCTATTTACAGAGAATCTGTCACCAGATTTTTACCAAATAATCTGATAGCAGCATAATGTAGGGGCCGAGATCCTGATTCCAACAGTGTTTCACTTACTGTGCGGCTTAGTTTTGATAAAATCACTGGTTAATCAGCAGTAGATTATCATTAGAGGACTACTTTGTGTGCTGCTATGTAGTCCAGCATATTCATGACCTCTGTGTAACTGCTAGATCTGCAGCAGAGAAAACATTGATTTTATCAAAATGACAGCAAACAGTTCAGTAAGTGAGACATCGCTGGAATCAGGGTCTCTGTCTCTACATTATGCTGCTCTCAGATGAGGTAGCAAATACCTGGTGACAGATTTCTTTTAAAGGGAAACTGTCAGCATGTTTTTTCTACTTCATCTGAGAGCAGCATGTCGTAGGCAAAGAGATTCTGAAACTAACCACGTTATCTTAGATCACTGTGTGCAGCCTTTCTTACTTTATTTCAGAATTGATTGTTGCAGAACTGAGTGAGCTACCCCACGCACACCAGGCTCTCAATAGAATGTGCATTGACTGTGGTGTGTCAATCACAGCAGGGGGCATAGCAGAGTGGTTTGCACTAGGCACTGAGTCACACTAATGTTAATCACAGAGCAATAAACCCTTTAGTATAGGTAAACAATAGCTCAGACAATAAAAGTGGCTTTACACACTGCAACATCACAAACGACATCGCTGTAACGTCACCGGTTTTGTGACGTAATAGCCACCTCCCCAGCGACATTGCAGTGTGTGACACACATCAGCGACCTGGCCCCTGCTGTGAAGTTGCTGATCGCTACAAATCGTTCAGGACCATTCTTTGGTCCTTTGTTTCCCGCTGTGCAGCATGATCTCTAGAAAGTTTCAGTGTGTAAAGGGGACTTTACAGAGACTTCGTTAGCGACTTCCCTTTCAAAAAGCTGCTTTACAACATCCCCAATGACTAGCTAGGTCGTTCTGCAGGTCCGGATCGCTGTTGCGTCGTTGGCCAGGTTTGCCTGTTTGACAGCTCACCAGCGACTCACCAGAGACTTTGTAGCAATCCCGGCCAAGTTGGGATCGCTGGTGGGATCGCTAGAAAGTCTCAGTGTGTAAAGGGGCCTTTAGGCATCTGATGTGAGGCACACAGTTATGACTTTTTTCAGCATTCTATAACCTGTATGCCCATATTAACAGTTTAAAAAAGTCAAAGTGGTGACAAATTCCCTTTAAGCTTGAAAAAACTTAAAGAATAAACCGCTTGTGTTATGACTAAACCGTAACATTCTCACAAGGATGCACAAACCAGGTGAGATGTAAAACCAGAAGTCCACAGGTCTCATAACATGCTAGCAATCGCCCTAAACCTGACCCTGATTTGTTCCTGACTGACAGCATAATGACACCCCCACTTGTTACCGGCTGACTCTTGAGTGTCCTTAACTGCACCCTAAGCTATAAATTAAGTGTAACACAAAAACAACAATAATCATAAATGAAGGCACTCGGGCAGAGGGTGAGGCTCTGGGGTAGGAATGATGGAATACAAGACTCAAAAAAGAATAACCCAGTATGTGGAAACCCTCCCCAATCTAAATGAAGCAAAATAAGAGATAACTGGGAAGGTGTTCACACAAACTGCAGGGATGCATGTGATAGAGCATTGTACTGCATGAAAATCATGTTTTTCTTGAACGATACCGACTACTTCCTGTACCACTACTTGAAGAAGTTGTCTTCCAGAAACTGGCAGTAGGTCTGGGAGTTGAGCTTCACTGCATCCTCAACTCGAAAGGGTCCCACAAGTTCATCTTTGATTATACCAGCCCATACTAGTACCCCACCTCCACCTTGCTGGCGTCTGAGTCGGAGTGGAACTCTCTGCCCTTTACTGATCCAGCCTCTGGCCCATCCATCGGGCCCATCAAGAGTCACTCTCATTTCATCAGTCCAACAAACCTTTGAAAAATCAGTCTTAAGATATTTCTTGGCCCAGTCTTGATGTTTTATCTTATGTTTCATGTTCAAAGGTGGTCGTTTTTCAGCCTTCCTTACCTTGGCCATGTCCCTGAGTATGGCACACCTTGTGCTTTTTGATATTCCAGTAATGTTGCAGCTCTGAAATATGGCCAAACTGGTGGCAAATGGCATCTTGGCAGCTTCACGCTTGATTTTCCTCCATTTATGGGCAGTTATTTTGCACCTTTTTTGCCCAACGCGCTTCTTGCGACCCTGTTGGCTATTTTCCATGAAACACTTCATTGTTCGGTGATCACGCTTCAAAAATTTGGCAATTTCAAGACTGCTGCATCCCTCTGCAAGACATCTCACAATTCTGGACTTTTCAAAGCCCGTCAAATCTCTCTTCTGACCTATTTTGCCAAAGGAAAAGAAGTTGCCTAATAATTAAGCACACCTTATATAGGGTGTTGATGTCATTACAACACACCCCTCCTCAATACAGAGATGCACATCACCTGATTTACTTAATTGGTAGTCGGCGCTCAAGCCTATACAGCTTGGAGTAGGACGACATGTATAAAAAGCATCATGTGATCAAAATACTAATTTGCCTAATAATTCTGCACACAGTGTATAAGTAGCCCCTCCCAAATTGAAATTAGGCAAAATAAATGAGAAAGTGCACTCACCTGAATAGAAGTGAAGGAAGGCAGAGCATTAAAAATAAAGTCAAGAGATTCTTCATCAGTTGGACCAACACAAAACAGACTGTGGTCCAATCAAGAGGGAAACCGACCAACAACCAGAGATCACCGGTTCAAACCCCGGAGTGGAGCCATGACAGCTTGATCCTATCCTGTTTATGATCCTTGTATTCCTTGATTTATAACCAGCCGCGCAGACTACTACTCCTAATTTGAATTTCTCAATAGGTTTGTCTGGAATTGCTGCTCAGATCCACAGAAATGATGAGTGCTGCACTCCAATAACACACAAACTGTTGACTATTGTAGTGCTGCATCTGGATGAAAGTAACTTTATTCTAAATCTGGTATCCCTTTCAAAGAGGACTTGTGAAATAAAAATCAGTGAAATACCTTGTAAAAATCCATGAGCTCCCCTAAGTCTGCCACTGTTTTCGGTTTTGCATGGCGTCACTATAGTGGAAATATATGCACATTTGTTGATTCTAAAGAGCCTTCATTGTGTGTGTGCACTTTCACTTTTTTAGCCCAGATGCTGCCAATCTCAGTTTAGCAGCATTTGAAACTGCCATACTGCTAGGTCAGCTGCTAAGCTGTGATGGGCAGCGTCTGAGGGAGGAGTAAAAGGGATGCCCGCCTACAGGAGAAGACGCTGAGAAACGCCTAGTTGATCAACCAGAAGACATTTCACATATTGCGCTGCGAAATAAAGAGTGAATGTGCAATTGGGCAATGCAGCACAAAACTAAAAAAAGAGGCAGAATTAGAAGAGCTCAAGTATTTATACGACATATTTAACTGAAATTTATTGGAGCAATTGACAAGTCATCTTTAACAATAAACTTAATAAAATCCCTTCTTCTTTACAGTATTTGCACTTTGTAACATTGTATCTGTATTGATGTAGTCTCTAGATTTTAGGATGCATGTAAATGTGTATGCTTAGGGATACATACTTTAGTATATGAACGTCATGCATAGAATTCAAAGGATATATTAACTATTTGTTTGAATTAAAGTACATGTGTAAAAAAAGAATTTTGTTTGTATTAGCTATTGTACCTCTTTTTTCCTTGTCCTATGTCTGGTATTGCAGCTCAGTTGAGCTGAAAATAACCCCTTTAGGCTGCTTTCACACTACGTTTTTTTAACATGCATCATGAACGTTTTTTGCTGCAAAAGCGGATCCTGCTTTTACAGCAAAAAAACGCATGCAAACGCATGTGTTATTTTGCAGGATCCTGTCACTTTAAGTTTATGGGCGGGGCATTGGAGTCATGTGATCGGGAGTGAGGGGAATTGAACGTGACAGACTGGGAGCCAGCATCTAACAGCTGTGGAGGCTCGTAACCAAGGTAAGCATCGGGTAACTTGCTTGGATACCCGATATTTACATTGGTTACGAGCGTCTGCAGCTGCTAGGAGCCGGCTCCCTGCACACGTTACCAACGTAAACATCGGATAACTAAGACCGCGGTTACCCGATGTTTATCTTGGTTACGAGCGTCCTCCGCTCTCAGGCAGGGGAGAGTGGAGAGAGTGGAGAGAGAGGGAGGAAGGGAGAGAGGGAGGAGAGAGATAGACTGATCACGGAGGCTGGTTTCTGTGCATACTCAGTAGAGCAAGCAGGATCCTGTCTCAGCATGCCAGCGTTCACATGCGTTTGCGTGCTGTTTAGTCAGGATCCAGCAATTTGCAGTATTTGGACGCAGCTCAAAAACGCTACAAGTAGCGTTTTTGAAATAAGTTAAAAAACTGCAAGTCGCTGGATCCTTACTATAACGCACGCAAACGCAGGTGAACGCATGTTGACGCGAGTCCATTGCAAATGCATTAAAATGAAAACGCATTTGCACTGGATGCGTTTTTGCGTTAAAAAAACGTTAATGACGGATGTTAAAAAAAACGTAGTGTGAAAGCAGCCTTATTCTAATTTTATACAGCCACTTTAAGATCTTGGTGAATTGTATCCAAAAGTTTAACTCTTCTTGTCAAATTTTATCTGTTCTTAATTCTCAGTAAACTACTTTAAGACCCCCTGTGCTTTTTCATTTTGCATTCAACATCCCTTACATTCAACATCCCTTATTACACACTGTGAAGACATTTTAAATGAAGTTAAACGCTTTAAATGTTGCATTTCATCAGTGTAAAAAGCTTTGCATTTTATGTGAAGCACTGCTTGTTCCGTTTGATAATAATAATTTAGGCAATCATATGCAGTTGGCAAAATTCCTGCTCAAAGTAAGACAAAATAAATGGACTTTGAGTTGGGCATAAAATAGGCATTTTCTTTCTTTCTTTCCGTCCGTCCTTTCCGTCCGTCCGTCCGTCCGTCTGTCCTTTCCTTCCTTCCTTTCCTTCCTTTCCTTCCTTCCTTTCCTTCCTTCCTTTCCTTCCTTCCTTTCCTTACTTTCCTTCCTTCCTTCCTTTCCTTCCTTCCTTCCTTTCCTTCCTTCCTTTCCTTCCTTCCTTTCCTTCCTTCCTTTCCTTCTTTCCTTCTTTCTTTCCTTCTTTCTTACTTTTCCTTTCTTTCCCTTCTTTCAATCTTTCTTTCCTTCATTTCTTTCCCTTCTTTCTCCCTTTCTTCCTCTTTTGCTTTCTTTATCTCTTCCTTTCCTTCCTTTCTTCCTTCCTTTCCTTGTTTCTTTTTTTTGTTTCCTTTTTTCTTTCATTCTTTCCTTCCATACTCTTGTTAAAAAGAAAACTAATAACTGCAGGATGATTCAGATGTTGGATCTAAACCCCCATTTGAGATCTTTAGGGTGTCCTCCTAATAGATCACCTAAATGAGATAGGTGACTTAAGGGAGCAGTGCAGCTTGGAGTGGCTGATGAATGTTATTAGGTGAATGCAAAAAAGTTACTTTACTTGGGTAAATGCCACTTCACACAAATCCAAAGAATATTCCAGATCATTGGTGCCTGTAAACATGTCACTGTTCAGCCAACAAATGAGAAAATAGCATTTTTAACTGCGTATTGGATCTCTTATTTAACATCTCCTCTGTTAAATTATGGATGCGCTGTCACTGATATGCATAAATTATATGGGGTCCAACTATCTGTACCATTGATCATTTAGTCCCTATACAGCAGTGTTTTCCAAACTCCAGTCCTCATGGCCCCCAACAAGTCATGTTTTCAGGATTTCCTTACTATTGAACAGGTGATGGAATCGTTATCAAGGCATCACCTGTGCTATATTAAGGAAATCCTAAAAACATGAACTGTTGGGGGTCATGAGCACTGGAGTTTGGGAACCACTGCTATACAGTTTCCATCAGCTGTAATTGAGTGATAGTCAACTTGTTATATCGATTGGCGCTCATCACATAGAGAAATCTGCCCATCTAAAGCCAGCTTCAGGGATTTTGGGTACAAAGCTATGGTATCAAACCAAATTTTGGGCCCAGTTTACAATAGCCTACATACAAATCTACTTCCAACAATATGTAATTTATCTTAAGTCTAGGATGAAGTGTGCTGAGAAAAAGCTAAACCTAAATAATTGGGAGAAAGATTTGCACAAGGAATTCCCTATAAGTACATGGAAACAAGCTCTGGAAACAACTTATGCAACTGCAACCTGTGCTTCTCTTCAGGAGACATATTATAAAGTGTATTCCAGATGGTACTATACCCCTCTAAAGTTGTGCAAGTTTTCTGCTGAAAACTCACCACTATGTTGGAGAGGTTGCGGGAAAAATGGATCCTTTATCCACATTTTCTGGGGATGTCCTTTACTTAAACCCTTATGGAAGAAAGTCAGAGACCTCTTAAAGCAATTGACTACAAAAGATATAAATCTTACTCCAGAATTGGTTATTCTTTCCATAGGGTTAGAAGAATATGAGAAAAAGTATAGATACATTGTCTGTCACATTTTCTTAGTTATTAAGAATTTATTAGCAGCCAACTGGAGAGAAGAAAGAATCCCATCTATTTCAGAAGTTACGGACAGGGTTTCAGCTCATAATTTATATGAGTATAATATTGCGTTAAAAGAAAAAAACTATCAAAGATATAAAATAAGATGGTCTCTTTGGTCCCAGAAATACATGCCAAACCTTGTTTTGAATTAGTTCCTTGACATTATCTAAATAATATAAATGTAATATGTTATTTCTGAATGTGTTTATATACTGTGCTAAATGAATGAGTTTATAATCTTGCTTGACTTTGAAACTTAACGAATTACCTCAACGTCTTCCTCCTTCCCTTTCTCCTCCCCCTTTATATTCCCTAACTCCTTCCATTCCCACTTCCCCTCCAATACCCCTTCCCATCCACTTTTAGCCTACCCTTTCTTCCCTTCCTTTTCCCTTTCTTTGTTATTTCAACAATATTTTTAAGAATGCATTTTAAATACTTCAATTACCCCCTCCCCTGTTATTGTAAACCCCTTAAAATTTAATAAAGTATACAAAGCTAGTGTAGCACACCAAATTTTAGTCCCAGATTTTGATAGCCTACATACAAATCTAATTCATCCAACAATAATCAGTTTATCTCAAGACTAGGAAGAAGTGTGCTGTAAAGATAGGGTAGCACACACATTTTAGTCCCAGGTTATGATAGCCTACATACAAATCTACTTCATCCAACAATAAGTAGTTTATCTGAAGTCTAGGAAGAAGTGTGCCCCAAAGCTAGGGTAGCACACTAAATTTTGGTCCCAGGTCACAATACCCTGCATACAAATTTACTTCATCCAACAATAAGTTTATCTCAAGTCTAGGATGAAGTATAATGTAATTAAACAAGTGAATTTTGCTCAAAGAAGATAAGTGCTATGAGTATGATGTAGCCCCAATGAGTATTTGGTTGCAATCATACTAATAGCATGTGTAGTAAATGAAATCTCCCGGTAAATAGGAAATGATGCATGGTCCATTTGGGACTTGCTATTAGTGAAGTTAGACAGATTTTGGGCATTAGTGTGGGGTTCCCATGTGTCCCCTAATTGCCAACTGAAATCTTTTCCTTGGAAAGCCTAATTTCCTATTACAGGCTCCTAGTGCACCTGGGTTAACATTATTGAAAAGGGTTTCGAGGACAACTTGGCTGTTTGGCACGCACAAAGACGTTGCAAATGGGTTATTATGCTGATCCAAACATCATAGTTATTATTTATATATTAAAAAAATGTTTGTAAGGGAAAGATGACTGGGACACCATTATTTTTATGTACAAAATAAATCTTTCTCTTGTGCGGCATAATTCATCTTAACTAATATAACAACCAATGCTGCACATATATTTTACTTAAGCCTTCATTTTCTTTTTTTTTCTTTCTGCAAAAGCCCTTTATACTCTCATCGAGATGAAGACAATTTCCGTGATGGGTCATAGATTATCCTGAATGTGTACTCATGGCAGACATCAGCCCGCAATTCATTCAGGGCTTAATTGCTTCCATACGGAAACATACACACTTTTAAATGCTTTATGTGACCTTATACAACTCGAGATCAATACAAACAAAACACCGGTTTGCGTTTTAAGAAAATATACCATACAGTTAAAAGGAAGTGTCTTGATTGGAGTCATGTTAATGTCCAGAAGTGCGATTACTTCTTCATGTATTCTAGTAGTCGGTCAATGAATGTGCAGAGTTTTATGTTCTGGGAAGATGTATACATATCTAATGCTTTCTCCAGACTAATAGCGTCCTTTTACAGCCCATGTTTATTGATTGCTCCCATGTTTAATTAGCGCCGAGATATACAGCTTACCCTCTGATGATGACACTACAGAAAGGCTACAGCCACGCTTCTGTGTATCGCTGGCGATACAGCCTTCTTGTGGTTTCACAGTCTAAAGTGCAAATTCAATATTTATACACTGGCAGCGAAAATTGCATTTTTAATAAACACTCAATAAAGCTGCTAATTGGTTCAGTTGTTCATTCAGGTTCCTGTAGGTATAACATGAAACACATTCCCAGATTCATTTAGTCTCTGTTTATTTTGCTGTGTGGAAAGCCAAGGAGAAATTGTCATTACATAAGTATTTAAAGGCAAATATTTATCCCTGGCTCCCAGCGACTTACATGGTGGTACTAATGAATTGATTCTTTTTTTTTTTTTCAAGCATTTGCACGATAGTTTATATTAGAAAATACGGAAATTTCCTGAGTCCTGCAGGTAACAGTAATCCACACTTGGATTCTAAAGGCTCATAAATTGCAAGGTCTCTAAATCACCATCTGAGCTGCCTGGACTGTAGAAAAGAAAGAAATCTTCACACATACAGTACATGGAATTATAAATTCTCACCTGGATGAAAGTCAACTTTCCTTTTTTTCCTTGATATCTAGACAAAATCGTGAATGTTCTTCATTTCTTACACATCTATTATATAGAGTTGAGTGTACGTACGTGTGTGTGTGTGTGTGTGTGTGTGTATGTCCGCGAAGAGAATCCACACCTTTACATTTACAATCACAAAATTTTGCACAGACGCCCCATGTCACTTAGGGAACGTCATAGACTATGTTTTGAGGGGAAAATTTAACCCCACGCTTTACAGTTATTCGCCAAAAAACCTGTTTACATTAAATTCAATGGAGCTGGGCGCTACAGGTCATTTATAGGAGCTCTGATTGGTTGCTATAGGCAATGAAGGACATTGTTCGTATAAGACAGCTTATGTGTCAGTTAATATGATTTTGGTGGAGAGACAGAAACAGAGACAGACAGAGGGACGGATACGGCGAGAGAGGGAGAGAGAGAGAGGGATGGAGACTGGGAGAGACTGACAGACACAGAGAGGCAGACAGAGCGAGAGAGACACTTAGTTACTATCCTGGGCAATGCTGGGTACTACAACTAGTTGAGAAATAAAAGTGAATGATATAGGAAAGTATCACACAGATGTGTCCACTTCTTACTTTTTATACAATTGTTTAAAGTGAATATGTCACCAGGTTTTTGTCACCTAATCTGAGGACAGCGTGATGTAGGGCCAGAGACCCAGATTCCAGCAATGTATCACTTACTGTAGTTCTCTCTGATAAAAGCACTGTTATCAGCATGAGATTATCACTAGATGACTAGTAAACCTGCTGCCACGTAGTCTTCCGTATACATAAGCTCTGTACAATTCCGCCCCCTCCACTAATTGGCACCTTTCTGCCTATGCACAGTGTACACCGAAAGCTGGTGACAAATTCCCATTAAAGAGTCCCAATTTCTCAAGAAACAAAGTCAATACAAATCCCTTGCAGGCTTCAATTCCCATCCTAAGTGTACACAGGCACATAACGCTTAGATATATCATGTCGTTGTTTATTTCTTTCTTTATTTTAAATGCACAGCCAAGAGCAAAAGTACAGAATTAAGAACTGAGAACTAACATCTAAAAACTATACTAGCATCTTCTGAGAACTGTTAATCATTACAAGTATAGTAACCTACAAAATATCTCTCAGCTTCAACAAAAATATTTAGTATGGACTCTGCCCTTATTTTTACACATTGTCCATTAACTTTCTAACTATTAGTAACCCTATTCCAAGACCCAGAACAGGAGGCTGAACTGTACCATCACACTTTTCACTGTGCGGTCAATGGAGCTTTAGAATTACTTATACCGCACTCCACCTTATCAGTATACAGACTGGTATCATATTAGCTCTCCTTTCCACCTTGGCATTGTCTATAGTAAGTTTATTGCTAATATAAACTTATGAACTGCACTCATAATAGTTTAATACAATCACCCAAGGGTGGAATGTTATGTGAATTTTTGCAAATTGTGAATATTTGACTTAAAGGGCTATTCCTATCTTTAAAACCGGTCTTACATCCTTAAGAGAGGTTTTAACGTGCTGATCGGTGGTGACCCTACTGCTTCGGACCCCATTACTTCTGAGAAATTAGTCATGCAGAGCCTGGTCTGAATAGGGCTGTGGCTGGACATATACACCACTCCTTTCAGTGTTATACTCTACTTTCACCAGCAGTCCCATAGAAAGTCAATGGAACGGTGGTACATGTTTGACCGTCGCTCCATTCGGATGGTGTTCTCAGGATTAGTGAGACTTGTTCCCCCACTGATCAGCATGGTATCACATTTCCCATAGGTACACAAACAAACATTTGTAATGCTGTTTTCTCAAAGGGCAGAGAGGTGACGACTTCTAAAGGTAGGATAACTCTTAAAATTTATTCCCACATTTTCCCTCCCCAAATAAGGTTTACTAATAATAACCAGTCGTGTCCATCAAAACTACATGCTTTTTTTTTCCTGAGCCGCCAAGGTTTTGCAATAGTTCTTGACAACTTTTATTTTCTAGGTGTTTCAAACCACATACAGTCAGGGCCAGAAATATTTGGACAGTGACACAAGTTTTGTTATTTTAGCTGTTTACAAAAACATGTTCAGAAATACAATTATATATATAATATGGGCTGAAAGTGCACACTCCCAGCTGCAATATGAGAGTTTTCACATCCAAATCGGAGAAAGGGTTTAGGAATCATAGCTCTGTAATGCATAGCCTCCTCTTTTTCAAGGGACCAAAAGTAATTGGACAAGGGACTCTAAGGGCTGCAATTAACTCTGAAGGCATCTCCCTCGTTAACCTGTAATCAATGAAGTAGTTAAAAGGTCTGGGGTTGATTACAGGTGTGTGGTTTTGCATTTGGAAGCTGTTGCTGTGACCAGACAACATGCGGTCTAAGGAATTCTTAATTGAGGTGAAGCAGAACATCCTGAGGCTGAAAAAAAAGAATAAATCCATCAGAGAGATAGCAGACATGCTTGGAGTAGTAAAATCAACAGTCGGGTACATTCTGAGAAAAAAGGAATTGACTGGGTGAGCTTGGGAACTCAAAAAGGCCTGGGCGTCCACGGATGACAACAGTGGTGGATGATCGCCGCATACTTTCTTTGGTGAAGAAGAACCCGTTCACAACATCAACTGAAGTCCAGAACACTCTCAGTGAAGTAGGTGTATCTGTCTCTAAAGCTGGGTTTACACACTGAAACTTTCTAGCGATCCCACCAGCGATCCCAACCTGGCCGGGATCGCTACAAAGTCTCTGGTGAGCTGTCAAACAGGCAAACCTGGCCAACGACGCAACAGCGATCCGGACCTGCAGAGCGACCTAACTGGTTGTTGGGGACGTTGTAAAGCAGCTTTTTGAAAGGGAAGTCGCTGTAAAGTGCCCTTTACACACTGAAACTTTCTAGCGATGCATGCTGCACAGCGGGAAACAAAGGACCTAAGAATGGTCCTGAACGATTTGTAGCGATAACAACTTCACAGCAGGGGCCAGGTCGCTGATGTGTTTCACACACTGCAATGTCGCTGGAGAGGTCGCTGTAACGTCACAAAACCGGTGACGTTACAGCGATGTCATTTGCGATGTTGCAGTGTGTAAAGCCACCTTAAGTCAACAGTAAAGAGAAGACTCCATGAAAGTAAATACAAAGGGTTCACATCTAGATGCAAACCATTCATCAATTCCAAAAATAGACAGGCCAGAGTTAAATTTTCTGAAAAAACACCTCATGAAGCCAGCTCAGTTCTGGGAAAGTATTCTATGGACAGATGAGACAAAGATCAACCTGTACCAGAATAATGGGAAGAAAAAAGTTTGGAGAAGAAAGGGAACGGCACATGATCCAAGGCACACCACATCCTCTGTAAAACATGGTGGAGGCAACGTGATGGCATGGGCATGCATGGCTTTCAATGGCACTGGGTCACTTGTGTTTATTGATGACATAACAGCAGACAAGAGTAGCCGGATGAATTCTGAAGTGTACCGGGATATACTTTCAGCCCAGATTCAGCCAAATGACCTGAAGGCTGCGGCTGTAAAGGCCTGGCAAAGCATTAAGAAGGAGGAAACCCAGTGTTTGGTGATGTCCATGGGTTCCAGACTTAAGGCAGTGATTGCCTCCAAAGGATTCGCAACAAAATATTGAAAATAAAAATTTTTTTTTTGGGTTTGGTTTATTTGTCCAATTACTTTTGACCTCCTAAAATGTGGAGTGTTTGTAAAGAAATGTGTACAATTCCTACAATTTCTATCAGATATTTTTGTTCAAACCTTCAAATTAAACGTTACAATCTGCACTTGAATTCTGTTGTAGAGGTTTCATTTCAAATCCAATGTGGTGGCATGCAGAGCCCAACTCGCGAAAATTGTGTCACTGTCCAAATATTTCTGGACCGAACTGTATCCATAAACAAAAGAAATAACTGTGCAACCGCATTACAGGCTATCGGTCTGTGCCTATGTGACCTATATGGAAACCTTTTATTCATGTCAGAAGTTGGAGTAATCCCACCAATTTACCAAATCCTGTGTGTGACACTGTATTACCATGGAATGATAAATGTAATGGGAACCAAACAAAAGGTCCTGTAGAAGGAGTAGCTCATTTGAAAGGTTAAAGGGGTTGTCCACTACTAAGACAACCGCTTCTGATTCCATGTTTCCCCTAGGTAAAATAAAACCTATACTCAACTCTCTTAAAGGTGCTGTTCCAGCGGTGTCCGGGCTTGTGCTGCTGGGGTTGTGATGTCATGCGAGCCCCACATCCATTCAGCGCCGGCTTTTGTCTCCCCGCCTTTGGACCAAATGAGTTAATCAACAGGAATTAAGCGTTGTGGCTGCACTCACTTCCTGTTGATTTCTCGTTTGGTCTGAAGGCGGGGAGACTGAATCCTGCACTCAATGGATGTGGGCTCGCATGACGTTACAACCCCACTTGAGCCTCAGCACCATGAATCTGTACATTGCTGGAACAGCGCTGGGACAGGAGGTGAGTATAGGCGTTATTATTTTACCTAGGGAAACATGTGGAATCAGAAGGGGTTATCCTAGTCGATGACAACCCCTTTAATTAGGTTTTTTGGCAATTGAAGGAGGAAGGAAAACTATTATAAAAAAAAAAAAAAAAAATTAATAGATCTGTGGAAAACCACTATCCATATGGTCTCCTCCATCACGGTAGTAGCCCTGATTAATAGTAAAGGAAAATAATCATTTCAAAAGGTTTCCACTTCTCTTCTACTGAGATTTCCTTATTCCCACACTTAACACCAATCTCTGTTTTCCTCCCTCCTTACTGGTGTATAACCATTTATTAAGGCAAATGGCGTAACATAAAACTGGCACTTGTGTCTTACAGCTGGTTTGTAAATAGGGTAAGCTTTATACTAATCCTCTGGCTAGAGACTGGAGTCAAGAAGGGCCTTTGTAAATGGATCCATGCCAGGGTGCAGGCTAGATTTCCCTGCAGCTGTCCCTGACGGAACACCGCTTGTTGTGACCCGTTTTAGGTCAGGGAACATTTTAATCAACTGCCATCTAGGTACCTCCTGTATTGTTTTCAATCCATTCATTTCTGCATTTCTTTTTTTTGCCTCATGGGAAGTGGAGCTTTGATTAGTGCGATAGTGGCACTGAATATCTAGCGCATCTTCTGCTAACATGAATGGAGTTTGTGAAATTATGCAATTCCTACCTGTGTCTACGGAGTCTCATGTGGTTATCAAAACTGTTACAGCAGCTTTTCCATCTGCACAAATTAATGAATGGATTGCGAATTCTTCTTATCTTGATATCCATTTAGATGCAGACAGATGGTGTCAGATGCAATATGATATGAACAAGAATCGATAGCACATGTTTATTCATACTCTGGTCTTCTAAAACCAGCCCCGAGCCTGAATGTATATGGTAATTTATAGTATAAATCCTTATTATTTTACTCAGTGTCTTTTAAAAAAAGCCAGAAAATAGAAATAGACATGTGGACTTATTAAAGGAAACTGGGCAAAAAGACAATGCTTTATATTTTTTCCATTTATATGATAATCTAATAACACTCTGCGAGTGAATCCACTGTAATGGCCAAGTGAATAGTTTCTCTCCAGACTGAAAGAGCTTACATGACACTTCTTTCTAGTTGTGATTTCTACAATAACTAGGACTTGGCTGGGAAGCGTGTGGTCTCACTTCTCCTCATTAGAGATGAGCGAACCTGAACTGTAAAGTTCGGGATTCATACCAAACATGGACTTTTCCAAAAAAATTATTGCTCGACTTAGGAGTTCGGGTGCTGTTTGTATGCTAACCACTTGATTGGGCATTGGAGTGCTCGGCCTAGTGCGAGCTACCTTGTTTTTCCAAAAATAAGACACTGTCATAATTTTTTTTTTTTGCCTTGAAAAAACCGCCCGGGCTTATTTTTGGGTAGGTCTTATTCTTGGGAAAACATGGTTGGGGGTAAGTTTACGGCCCAAAAAAGCAGATCTCCCTTCCCAGGATAATCATACTTACCAGACCCTGGATGTCTCCATGGCTCCCAGGTCCTCCTGCAATCCTCAGCGGGCCGTCTCAGCAAGTATGCTTCACACTGTCCTCCCCTGTTTCTGGCCGACACACTCAACATACATCAGATCACACACACACACACACACACACACACACACACACACACACACATAGATGTTCAGACATCAGGTCGCACACAAAATCAAGCATCAGATCATACACACACACCACATCCGATACTGATTGCTTCCGGCTAGCAGGGAAAGATGGGATACAGTGCAGTGGAGCGCGAGGACCAGCGGTCGAATGCATCGGTGTTCCATCACAGGTCCTCTGTGTTCCACCACACTGCGGTCTAGGTTCCCCAGCCTGAAGCAATCTGTATTGCCGGATGTGGTGAGTGTGTGTGCGATCTGATTGTGTGTGCGTTATCGGATTGTGGGTGGTATGAGATCTGATGTGTAGGGGTGTGTTCCACTGTGTGTCCCCCCCGTTTGGCATTTGGTCAGTATGATTGTGGCTCTTCTCTCTTCTTTCTCTGTTTTAGGAGTGTCTGCTTTCTATAATAGTGTCCTGTAGTATTCTTTAACATTTTTAGCTGCATGGATACTTCATTATTGAACCGCGACTAGGGCTTATTTTTCTGGTAGGGCTTTTATTTAAGCCTTACACTGAAAATGCTGAAAATTCCTGCTAGGGCTTATTTTTGGGGAGGGCTTATTTTTGTGAAAAACATGATACTGCAGTCTCTGGCTGGTGTGTCTCAAAAAAAAGAAAAACAACACCCACCGTCCTTCGAAGTGCTCTGTTCTTGGCTGACTGTATGTGGGTGGAGAGCCAAACTAACCAGTCAGTGATTTCCATTGGGTTTCCGGTCAAATCCGGGTCCTGAACTAGACTTTATCTAAAGTCCGGCTGAACCCCGCAAATCCGGACTTAACAGGTCCGCTCATCTCTACTTCTGACCCACTGGGCTACTATCTCTTTTCTAGTTTAGCTGTAGTGATGAATTGTCTACATTTATTAATTTAGCAGAAAAATAAACACAAACCTCTAGGTTAAGTCATCAATATCAGATCAGGCAGGAGCTGACTCGTGGCACTCCCAGTGATCAGCAGATTGAAGAGTCAACGACTCATTAAAATTTGCAGAGCTCCGTACATTGAATGATACTGCAGTATTCTCCTATTGAATTACTTAATAGCAAAATATAACGGTGCCTCACAGGGTAGATTCTATGAACAATGGTCAGAAACTTGTCCAGAGGAGGTGATCCTCTTATTTTATGATGTTGAGCAATCCCAGGCACTTGGCTTGACATTGCATGTAGAATCAAGGCCATCAGCTGCAGCTCTGTTTACTACATTGAGCGCGATACAACAAAATGATGCCAAATACATAATTACTGTAATATTCATATGTAAATTAATGGTAATTTATGATTCTGAAGTGTTAATGATGTTAAATAGCTTTAATGTATGTGTTAATGACATGCAAATTATATTTTTGGGTGCTATTTTGTGTACATATCCTTCACATTACTTCTGCCTCTGACCTGATGAAGATTTTAGCCCAGTATTGAAGCACATACCAGTTTAAATTTGTTTGTGAATACATTTTTTTGTCTTCTAATCCTTTAAGAGAAAAAGGAAGCCTGATGTCCACATAATTTGCCTCCCATATCCATAGTTTTTGTTTTTGTGATTGCCATCCTAATGAATAGGAGAGAGGTACAGAACCATGCAGGGCTGCAACACACTGTGCAAAGCTGTACTCATTAATGTGCATCGTGAATCTTTAGCTGGTTTCTGGGGTTTGGACCCCCATTGATCTAATATTGATAATCTATACTATGAAAAGGTCACCAATGTTAGTCTCAAACTGTCTCTGACAGCAGCATGAGGTAGGGACAAAGACAATGATTCCAGAGATGTATCACTTTAACTGGTTGCTGCAGTTATACTAGAGTGACAGTTTTCTTTGCTGCAGACTAAAGGTGGTGTCACACGTGACATAGCAACGCAGCAGCGATCACGACCAGCCATCTGACCTTATCAGGATCGCTGCTGCGTTGTTACATGATCGCTGGTGAGCTGTCAAACAGGCAGATCTCACCAGCGATCAGTGACCAGCCCCCAGCCAGCAGCGACGCGTGGAAGCGTAACTAAGGTAAATATCGGGTAACCAAGGAAAGCACTTCTCTTGGTTACCTGATATTTACATTAGTTACTAGCGTCCGCCGCTCTCACGCTGCCAGTGCCAGCTCCCTGTTCCCTGCACTCCTAGCCAGAGTACACATCGGGTTAATTACCCGATGTGTACTATAGCTACATGTGCAGGGAGCAGGGAGCCGGCACTGGCAGCGTGAGACCGGCGGACGCTAGTAACTAAGATAAATATCGGGTAACCAAGGAAAGGGCTTCCCTTGGTTACCCGATGTTTACCGTGGTTACAGCTTACCGCAGGCTGCCAGACGCTCCCTGCTCGCTTCAGTTCGTTGCTCTCTCGCTGTCACACACAGCGATGTGTGCTTCACAGCGGGAGAGCAACGTCCAAAAAATGAAGCAGGACATGCAGCAACGACCGGCGACCTCACAGCAGGGGCCAGGTCGTTGCTGGATGTCACACACAGCGACAGCGATGGGGCGTCGCTGCTACGTCACAGAAAATGGTGACTTAGCAGCGACGTTGTTGTCGTCGCTATGTGTGACACCACCTTAACAGAGCTCAGGTATTGAGCTGTGTATAACTCCATCCATTCCACAGCTTTCTGTGTACATTATATAGTGACTGAGAGCTGCTAATCAGTGGTAGGGATGGGGCTGGACTAGGATGCAGGAGGCAAGTTGTCATCTAGTGATAATCTCCTGTTTGTGAAACACTGTATCGAAACAGCAAAACACAGCTCAGTAAGTGATACAGCACTGTAATCATCGCATCTGTACCTACATTGTGTTTTCAGATTACATAGCAAAAACCTGGTGACCAGGTAACCTCTTTAACGCTCAAGACTTTTATGAGTTTGGCCCTTGTATGCCCTAAAGAATCGATAGCCTTTAACAGTGTGTATGGTCTTTTTGACTGTCAGACACACGGGGGTGGGCTTGAGCACAGAGGGGGAAATGCCCACCTCCCCGACAGGTCCCTAAGTTCAGTATAGGTCCTGTATCTATGTAGTAAGCTCAGTTCTGATTCTGTATCTTTGTAGTAAGCTTTCATTTTGTTCCTGTTGTTATGTCGTTAGCTTGTTTCTGTTCCTGTACTTATGTAGTAAGCTCAGTTATGTTCCTGTATTTATGTAGTAAGCTCAGTTCTGATCCTGTAGCTATGTAATAAGTTCAGTTCTGTTACTGTATCTATGTAGTAAGCTCTGTTCTGTTCCCTTTTATATAGTAAGCTCGGTTTGTCTTTTGTATCCATGTAGTAAGCTCATTTCTGTTCCTGTTCCACTTTGTGCTAGTAAACCTTGTGTTATTATGACCCAATACACTTGTAGGTAATTTACATGTGGGTTCGAAGCTTGATTTCTTAGCACTGGCACATCAAATTACTAAAATTATTTTCATTGTTGTTCTATTTTCTGAAGTACCCAGTATTTAACAATTTTCTTGATGTCAGCTTTTTAAAATCATTTTTGATAAAATAGATTGATTACTGACAGTGTACAGGAGAAGGAATATGGTGGACACTACCTGATCCAAAATCGCTTTTGAAGTGAAGAAAGAGTGACTGAGTATTGTAGAAAGCAGCGTAAAGTCCCTTCTTGTGTTACAGTATAACACAGAGGATACAGCTGTAGATGGGAAGTCTGCCAAACCTGACAGCTCATCCTGTGAGTTGTGCTGGGGTCAGAGTGGAGGTTATTGTGTTTTCAGACCAAAGCCACAGTAAGACGTAATCTTGTTGGTGAGAAATGAAGAATCGTCAGCAACCTTCTTTAGTGCACGTGAAATATTCAGTCGCTTCAAAATGTGCACAAAGCCATAATTCCACATTGAGTTTAGATAAGGACTTGTGAAAAATGCAGCTCCCTAGTAAATTATTGCCTAAATCACTTTTTATAACCTGAAGGAGCTAACGTTTGAAATCTTAATCAAAATTCAGATTCCTCCAATAATCCTACAGTAAATATGTATCGTTCCCAAAAATAAAAGCATGAATTTGTTAAAGCACCACTCTAGCATTTTTTTTATCTTTTATTTCATTGTCTGAGTGGTATTACTAATGTTTGTTCCCTGCCCATAGAAAGACACCAGCTTCCTCCTTCTGCTCTTTTGAGTCCTGCTCTGGTCACGATCCACTGTCATGTGACCACAGTTCCTGATTGGCTAAAAGTTACAGCTGTCACAAGCTCTCAGTGTAAGTCTATGAGAGCCTAAAGGCCGCTTTATACGCTGCGACAACGCTCAAGCGATCTCGTTGGGGTCACGGAATTTGTGACGCACATCCGGTCGCTTTAGCGATGTCTTTGCGTGTGACACCTATGAGCGATTTTGAATCGTCGCAAAAACGGTCAAAATCGCTCATCGGTGACATGCCCCCCTATTCTCGAATATCGCTGCTGGTTGGTGTACGAAGTAGTTCGTCGCTCCTGCGGCAGCACACATCACTATGTGTGACACCGCAGGAACAAGGAACCTCCCCTTACCTGCGGCCGGCCAAAATGAGGAAGGAAGGAGATGGGCAGGATGTTACGTCCCGCTCATCTCCGCCCCTCCGCTTCTATTGGGCGGCGGTTCGGTGACGCTGCTGTGACGTCGCTGTGACGCTGAACGAACCGCCCCCTTAGAAAGGAGGCGGTTCGCCGGTCACAGCGACGTCGCAGGGCAGGTATGTGCGTGTGACGTTGCCGTAGCGATAATGTTCGCTACAGCAGCGATCACACGATATCGCATGTACGATGGGGCCGGGTGCTTTTGCCCTCGACATCGCTAGCAATTGCTAGCGATGTCGTAGCGTGTAAAGCGGCCTTTATTCTTGCTTTCATAGACTTAATTGAAAAGTGACCTCTGCCTCGCCCAGCAAACACTGGAGTGATCCAGCTAGCAGAAAACGACCAGAGTGGCGACAAGAACAGAAGAAGATCGTGACTGGTAAGTATTTTAATACACACATAGAACGTGCATGAATGATACTACTCCAAGGATGAAATAAACACTAGAGTGATGCTTTAATATTCAGTTTTGTAAATTTTTGCTTAGCCACAATAAATCAATGTATACATTTTGGATGTGTAGTTCATAGCCTTGACACATTAAAGCTTTTCTGAAAAAAAAAGTGACGTGAAAGCTTTGAAAAGTCACAAACGTTTGCTTCAACTTGGACTAGCATCAAAATTTTGCGACTTTTGGCAATTGTACGACAGTTTCTCCGAAATCTACCAAAATGAGCGGATCTGGTAAGTGGTGGAGACGTGTGACGCCACAGCTTGTTTAATTCATGACTGAGCTGTGGTGTTCAGCCACAAATTTCACTCCAGTTCCTGCACACAGGTGCAAGCCACTGGTCAGATATTCCAGATTGATTGTGCGGCATGCACCTCTTCATGGATCAGGAGCATGTGACTCCACCATCTCGTCCCTTCATCAAGACCAGCAAGAAAACTGCTGTTCTTGATGAGTTGAGACCATGTCTTTTTCTACAGCTATGATATACTGCATGATTTGCACCCCTCTTTTTTGTGTTACTTACATTAGAACTCCTCCCATTTGACTAAGGCATTTTTAATTTGCCAGAGACCGCAATAGGGGTTCCACCGCTTTTTGCTCTCACCTCATGGTATGAGAACGTGTGGAAGGTTAGGGTTTTTTTTTTTTTAGCTCCTTTAACTTGGTGTTGGTCCTGTGTGCCATTGTTGCTGTGGTGATGTGCCTGTAGGTCAATGTGGTTTGGAGTCTTTGGGGCTCAATTTTTGAGCATGGATGCTGTGGGGCATCAGGTCGCAAGTCATTATTAGTAAACTTCACCCAAGAAGCAGATCTGTCACACAGCTCACACATTCCCTCCCTCTGTGCCTGCCCACTTCACCTTCAAAGCACCATCCTGAGACTCGCTACCGACACTTTCTTCTGTCTCTCACTTCACCTAGTATCTTCTATCCTGAGACTCTCCTGCAGTCAGTAATGTTACAGATTTTTACCACACTGGCTCAATGTACTATGGAAGGATTCAAATAGTGAATTCATGTATTATAATATACTCTCTCATTCTGGCCAGCACCATGCCCTCTGGCTAATGGCACAAGCTAATATGATTACTTGTTCTGTGTGGAACCTCCAATGTACTTTCCCTCCCTTCCGAGGATCACAGGCCATGGCTCACCATTGAGAGCTCACTGCAAAGCTGCTGGTTCAGATGTTCAAAGACAGACAGGAAATCTCTGTGCTTTGAATGTTCCACTCAAGAACAAAGCAGAATTTTAACAGCAAGGAAATTATGATGTTTCCTAAAGGGAAACTGTTGGGAAATGCTGAAAGTGTGGATGCCAAGAAATAATTCACTTATTTACTGTGGTGAGATGCTGGCTTTCAGTCATGGGGTGTGCGCTGAGCGATTACAGTGACTGCTCACTTATACTGTGAGTGTTGGCTGTAGGCACGCCACGAAACTTTGATTGTCAGCTTACTCTGCATAGATGCACTGCTGAGCTGTCTGTGAAAATGCTGAGGTGTGCCTACAGCCACCAGTCACCGTACAGTGAATAGTGCTTAGAGCGTTGATCGAAGTTGCTCCGTGCAAATCCCCATGACTAAAAGCCAGCGGCTCCCAGGAGGCAATAAGTTAATTTTCCCCTGGCAGCCTCACTTTTAGTGAGGTGGCTATGAAGCATTGTAATGCTATTTATCTTCATAATAACCTTATGTGACTTCAGGTACATAGGTGACAGATTTCTTTTAATTTCTGTCAACTTTTACAATGCTTTAATCTGTGCCTGGAAATCCCTCTAAATGGGTTGTCTCATGAGAAACATTTATGAGATATTGGTAGGCTATGCCATAATGACTGATAGATGCAGGACCCACCTCTGAGACTCGCTTATCTCCAGAATCGCAGCTAGCATTTGACCACCAGTGAGTGAAGAAGTGACAGTGCATGATCCGTATGTATTGAGAACTCCTATAGCAATGAGGTGCATCTACTTCTCCAGTCACTGCTTGCAGTACACCAGCGAGAACTGTGGTTTGAGGGCCCCCATTCTGGACATAAATGCAGGTTTTAGGGTGGGACCCATATATACCAACCATTTATAGCATGTCCTATCAATTTTCAATAAATACTAGTGAGACAACCTACCAGCAACGTCCCTCATTGATGACTGTGGATCAGTAAGATTCCCAAATGCTACAAATAACGTAATCTTGCCATTCACTTTTTATGCATGTAAAATACTTTACAAAATGAGGGTGTTGTTAGACCGTCACTTCTCCACAAGGGGTTTGCAATAGTGTCCACACTTATGTCAGGTTTACTTATGTAAGGTAACTGCTTTATAGACATATGTAAAGCCGTTAGCTCAGTGGTGATACGCAGTAGTTGGGCTGAACCTTCCAGTGCAAAGATGATTTGTGTTTTATGAAATTGAGAAACTGGCCTTATGACCATTACTATGCTGACCTCTTTAGATGGTCTAATCGTCAGGAATGAGTAGTCCTACAAGCTCTTGTTCCCCTTCAAACACTCGTTCCCCAATTGGCAAGTCTAATTAGGTTGTAGAAGTCTGACCTCAGCAGAGCCTTGACTGCACAACAGCTTCCAAACTTGATAATAAAAGTATAGCATGTGTAGCATTAATACATTCATTTAGACTGTTTAGAAGTGATGCCACACGTCTTATCATCCCTATGTTAAAAAAAAAATCTTTAATTTACGGTCCGAGTGCATCCAATTTGTGTTAGTCACTGCAGACATGATAATGTCATAAGATATATATAGCATATCTGATATGTCCTTCGTGTCTTGGAAGTCTAAGAATTAATCAGCTAGTAAGAATTACTAGAGGTCAATATCTTTTCTTCTTCCGTGCTGTGCATGTAATTTGTATCTATAAAAAAAAAAAAATCATACTCTGCTCAGTGTGTTATACACTGTAATGATTTATTTTATATAATATGGAATGTATAGACTCAAGTAGTATTTACTTGCGTGGTTTTACGATACTGAATAACTCGAAAAGCCATTGTTTCTTCACTTGAAGCACATAATTCTGCTGTTTGCCAATACAGTCTTCTTTTTTTTTTTTTTAAAATACAATACTAACATAACCAACAGGGATTTTTTTTTTGTGAGGAATGATGGACGTTGCCACCTTTTAATCTACCATACAAAGCAGGAAGGACAATCTTTTTGGAGTAAAGTGGGGGCTTACCAAACCGTTGTGTGCGTGTGTGTATCTATCATATATATATATATATATATATATATATATATATATATATATATATATATATATATATATATATATATACACACACCGTATTTTTCGCTTTATAAGACGCACTTTTGTTCCCCCAAATTTTGGGGGAAAGTAGGGGGTGCGTCTTATATTCCGAATATACGGGGGGGGGGTGTATATATATATATACAGAGTCCAGTGGAGGTGCGGGCAGCTCTGGAGCGGTGCTGGGGGCAGGGAAAGTTGGGAGCGGCAGCGTTTGATCTCCTGCTCCCGCTCATATAATATGCATAGCCGCTGTCCATCAGAAGCGTGGTGCTGAAACTGCATTGCGCTGATGGGCTGGGGGAGCTGCACATATTATATCTGCCTGTGCTTACCTTTGATCGCACAGGATCCCCCCTCCCCCTGTGTTAGCTATAGCCTCCCGTGCTGCTGCCCATAGTAAAATAATAAACTCTTTACTCACCTCCTCCAGCGTCTGCCCGGTCTCCCTCCTGCTGCTGTGATTAGGCACGCAGAGATATCTCTCTGCTGTCCCGATCACATGACCTGCACTAGAACCAGGAAGTAGGAAGTGCAGGAGACACTAGAGGAGCTCAACCCCGAGGAGGGAGACACAAGACAAGACAGTGTTGCAGAAGGTAAGGAAAGAGTTTATTTTACTAAAAGCAGCAACATGGGGGCGATATGTAACAGAGGGTGATGTCTGCTTGCCCCAGTGGGCCTATCTGCCTGCCCCAGTGGGCCTGTCTGCCTGCCCCAGTGGGCCTGTCTGCCTGCCCCAGTGGGCCTGTCTGCCTGCCCCAGTGGGCCTGTCTGCCTGCCCCAGTGGGCCTGTCTGCCTGCCCCAGTGGGCCTGTCTGCCTGCCCCAGTGGGCCTGCACTGCCTGCCTGCCCCAGTGGGCCTGCACTGCCTGCCTGCCCCAGTGGGCCTGTCTGCCTGCCTGCCCCAGTGGGCCTGTCTGCCTGCCTGTCCCAGTGGGCCTGTCTGCCTGCCTGCCCCAGTGGGCCTGTCTGCCTGCCTGCCTCAGTGGGCCTGTCTGCCTGCCCCAGTGGGCCTGTCTGCCTGCCTGCCCCAGTAAGACAAGACAGTGTTGCAGAAGGTAAGGAAAGAGATTATTTTACTAAAAGCAGCAACATGGGGGCGATATGTAACAGAGGGTGATGTCTGCTTGCCCCAGTGGGCCTATCTGCCTGCCCCAGTGGGCCTGTCTGCCTGCCCCAGTGGGCCTGTCTGCCTGCCCCAGTGGGCCTGTCTGCCTGCCCCAGTGGGCCTGTCTGCCTGCCCCAGTGGGCCTGTCTGCCTGCCCCAGTGGGCCTGTCTGCCTGCCCCAGTGGGCCTGTCTGCCTGCCCCAGTGGGCCTGTCTACCTGCCTGCCCCAGTGGGCCTGTCTGCCTGCCTGTCCCAGTGGGCCTGTCTGCCTGCCTGCCCCAGTGGGCCTGTCTGCCTGCCTGCCCCAGTGGGCCTGTCTGCCTGCCTGCCTCAGTGGGCCTGTCTGCCTGCCCCAGTGGGCCTGTCTACCTGCCCCAGTGGGCCTGTCTGCCTGCCTGCCCCAGTGAGCCTGTCTGCCTGCCTGCCCCAGTGAGCCTGTCTGCCTGCCTGCCCCATTGGGCCTGTCTGCCTGCCTGCCCCATTGGGCCTGTCTGCCTGCCTGCCCCAGTGGGCCTGTCTGCCTGCCTGCCCCAGTGGGCCTGTCTGCCTGCCTGCCCCAGTGGGCCTGTCTGCCTGCCTGCCCCAGTGGGCCTGTCTGCCTGCCTGCCCCAGTGGGCCTGTCTGCCTGCCTGCCCCAGTGGGCCTGTCTGCCTGCCTGCCCCAGTGGGCCTGTCTGCCTGCCTGCCCCAGTGGGCCTGTCTGCCTGCCTGCCCCAGTGGGCCTGTCTGCCTGCCTGCCCCAGTGGGCCTGTCTGCCTGCCTGCCCCAGTGGGCCTGTCTGCCTGCCTGCCCCAGTGGGCCTGTCTGCCTGCCTGCCCCAGTGGGCCTGTCTGCCTGCCTGCCCCAGTGGGCCTGTCTGCCTGCCTGCCCCAGTGGGCCTGTCTGCCTGCCTGCCCCAGTGGGCCTGTCTGCCTGCCTGCCCCAGTGGGCCTGTCTGCCTGCCTGCCCCAGTGGGCCTGTGTGCCTGCCCCAGTGGGCCTGTGTGCCTGCCCCAGTGGGCCTGTGTGCCTGCCCCAGTGGGCCTGTGTGCCTGCTCCAGTGGGCCTGTGTGCCAGCCACAGTGGGCCTGTGTGCCAGCCATAGGGGAAATGTGGCATCCCTGGGGGACGTGTTCAATATAAGGTGGCCATATCCAGATTAAGGGGGCTAATTTTAGGATGAGGGGGCTATGAGGGACATATACCCTATATTATTTGTTAGACGGACACTGGCATTATAAGACGGACCCCATTTATTAAAAAATTCTCTATTCCTTCACCAAATTTGGGGGTGCGTCTTATAATCAGGTGCGTCTTATAAAGCGAAAAATACGGTGTGTATATATATATATATTAGTACAGACCAAAAGTTTGGACACACCTCATTCAAAGAGTTTATTTTCATGACTCTGAAAATTGTAGATTCACAGTGAAGACATCAAAACTATGAATTAACACATATGCAATGAAATACTTAACAATAAAGTAAAGAACTGAAAACATGTCTTATATTCTAGGTTCTTCAAAGTAGCCACCTTTTGCTTTGATTACTGGTTTGCACACTCTTGGCATTCTCTTTGAGGTTCAAGAGGTAGTCACCGGAAATGGTTTTCACTTCACAGGTGTGTCCTGTCAGGTTTAATAAGTGGGATTTCTTGCCTTATAAATGGGGTTGGGACAATCAGTTGCGGCGGAGGATAAGTTTATCCGAGTCGCCAGCCTCAGAAATCGCAGGTTAACAGCAGCTCAGATTAGAGACCAGGTCAATGCCACACAGAGTTCTAGCAGCAGACACATCTCTAGAACAACTGTTAAGAGGAGACTTTGTGCAGCAGGCCTTCATGGTAAAATAGCTGCTAGGAAACCACTGCTAAGGACAGGCAACAAGCAGAAGAGGCTTGTTTGGGCTAAAGAACACAAGGAATAAACATTAGACTAGTGGAAATCTGTGCTTTGGTCTGATGAGTCTAAATTTGAGATCTTTGGATTTAACCACCATGTCTTTGTGCGTGTCTTTCTGAACGGATGGACTCTACGTGCCTGGTTCTGACCGTGAAGCATGTAGGAAGAGGTGTGATGGTGCTTTGCTGGTGACACTGTTGGGGATTTATTCAAAATTGAAGGCATACTGAACTAGCTTGGCTACCACAGCATCTTGCAGCGGCATGCTATTCCATCTGGTTTGCGTTTAGTTGGACCATCATTTATTTTTCAACACGACAATGACCCCAAACACACCTCCAGGCTGTGTAAGGGCTATTTGACTAAGAAGGAGAGTGATGGGGTGCTACGCCAGATGAACTGGCCTCCACAGTCACCAGACCTGAACCCAATCGAGATGGTTTGTGGTAAGCTGGACCGCAGAGTGAAGGCAACAGGGCCAACAAGTGCAAAGCATCTCTGGGAACTCCTTCAAGACTGTTGGATACCCATTTCCGGCGACTATCTCTTGAAGGCTCCTCAAGAGAATGCTAAGAGTGTGCAAAGTAGTAATCAAAGCAAAAGGTGGCTACTTTGAAGAACCTAGAATATAAGACATATTTTCAGTTGTTTCACACTTTTTTTTTTTTTTAAGTATTTCATTCCACATGTGTTAATTCATAGTTTTGATGCCTTCAATGTGAATCTACAATTTTTAGAGTTGTGAAAATAAAGAAAACTCTTTGAATGAGAGAAACTTTTGGTCTGTACTATCGCTCTCTCTCTCTCTCTCTCTCTCTCTCAAATATATATATATATATATATATATATATATACATACATATAATTATTATTATTTATTATTATATATATACAGTGCCTACAAGTAGTATTCAACCCCCTGCAGATTTAGCAGGTTTACACATTCGGAATTAACTTGGCATTGTGTCATTTGGACTGTAGATCAGCCTGGAAGTGTGAAATGCACTGCAGCAAAAAAGAATGTTATTTCTTTTTTTTTTTTTTTTTTTTAAATTGTGAAAAGTTTATTCAGAGGGTCATTTATTATTCAACCCCTCAATCCACCAGAATTCTGTTTGGTTCCCCTAAAGTACTAAGAAGTATTTCAGGCACAAAGAACAATGAGCTTCACATGTTTGGATTAATAATCTCTTTTTCCAGCCTTTTCTGACTAATTAAGACCCTCCCCAAACTTGTGAACAGCACTCATACTTGGTCAACATGGGAAAGACAAAGGAGCATTTCAAGGCCATCAGAGACAAGATCGTGGAGGGTCACAAGGCTGGCAAGGGGTACAAAACCCTTTCCAAGGAGTTGGGCCTACCTGTCTCCACTGTTGGGAGCATCATCCGGAAGTGGAAGGCTTATGGAACTACTGTTAGCCTTCCACGGCCTGGACAGCCTTTGAAAGTTTCCACCCGTGCCGAGGCCAGGCTTGTCCGAAGAGTCAAGGCTAACCCAAGGACAACAAGGAAGGAGCTCCGGGAAGATCTCATGGCAGTGGGGACATTGGTTTCAGTCAATACCATAAGTAACGTACTCCACCGCAATGGTCTCCGTTCCAGACGAGCCCGTAAGGTACCTTTACTTTCAAAGCGTCATGTCAAGGCTCGTCTACAGTTTGCTCATGATCACTTGGAGGACTCTGAGACAGACTGGTTCAAGGTTCTCTGGTCTGATGAGACCAAGATCGAGATCTTTGGTGCCAACCACACACGTGACGTTTGGAGACTGGATGGCACTGCATACGACCCCAAGAATACCATCCCTACAGTCAAGCATGGTGGTGGCAGCATCTTGCTGTGGGGCTGTTTCTCAGCCAAGGGGCCTGGCCATCTGGTCCGCATCCATGGGAAGATGGATAGCACAGCCTACCTGGAGATTTTGGCCAAGAACCTCCGCTCCTCCATCAAGGATCTTAAGATGGGTCGTCATTTCATCTTCCAACAAGACAACGACCCAAAGCACACAGCCAAGAAAACCAAGGCCTGGTTCAAGAGGGAAAAAATCAAGGTCTTGCAGTGGCCTAGTCAGTCTTCTGACCTTAACCCAATTGAAAACTTGTGGAAGGAGCTCAAGATTAAAGTCCACATGAGATACTCAAAGAACCTAGATAACTTGGAGAATATCTGCATGGAGGAGTGGGCCAAGATAACTCCAGAGACCTGTGCCGGCCTGATCAGGTCTTATAAAAGACGATTATTAGCTGTAATTGCAAACAAGGGTTATTCCACAAAATATTAAACCTAGGGGTTGAATAATAATTGACCCACACTTTTATGTTGAAAATTTATTAAAATTTAACTGAGCAACATAGCTTGTTGGTTTGTAAGATTTATGCATCTGTTAATAAATCCTGCTCTTGTTTGAAGTTTGCAGGCTCTAACTTATTTGCATCTTATCAAACCTGCTAAATCTGCAGGGGGTTGAAGACTACTTGTAGGCACGGTATATAGAGCATGTGTGTATGTGTGTATATATATTTATATATATATATATATGTGTGTGTGTGTGTGTGTGTGTGTGTGTATGTATATATATATATATATATATATATATATATATATATATATATATATATATATATATGTATATATATATATAATGTGCTTGTTTTACTGTTTTCATAGCATAATTATTTTTTTATTTTTTTTTTTTTTTTTAAAGTCACCATATTCTGAGACCCATATTTTTTTATGTTTGTCCTTTGAGCCGTGAGAGTGTTTTTTGTTATTTTTTTTTTCTTGCAGGACAAGCAGTTATTTTTCATTGCTATTGTTTTGACATACATGTGATCTTTTCGTACATTATTATATTTTCTTTCTTTCTTTAAAAAAAAGCATTAAATGATAATATATTTTCAATTTGCGGACTTTTAGGGATGCAGTGAATCCAATATGTTTTTTTTAAATTGTGAAAATATAGTAAAAGGCTATTATTATTTATTATTATTAATAATATAATATAATTATGTGTATATATAATTATCCTTTTCATTTTGCAAATTGAGAAAGTTGGTGACAGTATGATAAATGTAAATAGAGTAACATTAGTGACATAAATATACAACTGATATGAGTAAAGAAAAAGTATGGTGTCTTATATTGGAGATGGGCTTTTTAAAACCCCATTCCAATTAATTGTATTAAAGGGAATCTCTCAGCAGGTTTTTGCTATGTAAGCTGAAGACAGCATGATATAACTGTTAAGAAACAAAAAGCAACTATATATCAGTGTGTGAGCTATTGTTCACCTAAACTAAAGGGTATATTACCCTGTGATTAGCATTAGGCTATGTGTCCACTATCAGGACTATCTTCGTCCTGGGCACAGTGGGTCGTGACCTGTGGGTCCGCGAGTCTCCTTCGCAGGAGACCGCAGCTGCTTGTACCCATAATCAGGGTTCAGTGTGCTGTGGTCTCTCGCTTGTGTGCTCCCTACAGAGGACGCATGCGAATCTGCAGCAAACAATTGACATGCTGCGGTCTGGAAACACGCACCTCAGGTCAGTGTTTCCTGCAGTAACAAGCACAGTGGGCACGGGATTTCTAGAAATCCATCCTCTATGCTTATACTGTACAACACAGCATTTTGGACTCAGCTGAAGCATGCTGTATCCAAAACGCTGCAAACACTGGTAATGGGCACGCAGCATTAGAGTACTAGAAACTCACTTGCACCCTGCTTCCATATGCCCCCTCCTCTGATTGACACCTCACTGTCAATGTACATTCTCTATTGGGAGCTTGGTGTGGGCGGAGGCAGCTCTCTTAGCTTAGCTTACATGCTTGAAGTTCAATTTTTTAATTCTTACAGAACGGCAGCAGCCAGTAATCTAAGTGATACACTGTTAGATTCAAAATCTCCTTGCCTAAATTATGTTGCTGTCACATTAGGTAGTAAAACCTGCTGAGAGATTCCTTTAATTCTCAAATAGCAGAAAGTAGTATACAAATGCAGCCAGGTAATATTTACGGTATATAAAATATAGTCAGAAGATACGCAGAGACTATGCTTCTAACTGTATTTTCTGTCAAACACTGGAGTGTTTCAGAGACAAATATACCTAGATGCAATCATGCAGCCAGGCTCTGATTTGTGACAGATTCTCTTTAATTATTTGCAAACATAGCCATCAAGAATTTAATATAGATTTGAAATGGGTAGTAAAAGTGTTAGTAACGCATGAACAGGATTGTGCGATGTTTTATCTCAAGTCATACAGTGTATCATTGCTGACGAGATAGAAATCTGGTTCTGCATTGTTCTGCAACGTAAAATGAACATCCCAATGAGACCTGATTCAGCTGGGATTACAAAAAAATTCCAAGATAAACAGATCTAATGACAGTCTGCTGTAGATCATGTTCTTAGTGCTAGTCTTTTCAGGCATTATGGGAAAACCAGTACAATCCTGAGTATGTACACACCAATACACTATATATTATAGCTTTCTCTATATCATTAAAGATATATAAAAAATGTTAATGAAATGTGTAAATGTAATGTCTATGCAATTATATTCACTTTGCTCAAGTCATACTTTTTGCTTGACTGCCAAAGTCATTCCCCTTGCTATTCATTCAATAGAAAGTATTCATGCATGTGGATTACATTAGGAAATATTTCATAAGCTCCTTCTTATTATGTGGTATAAAACTGTATGGAGACTGGGCCACATAAAAACAGGAATGCTCTTTATTGATGGTAAAGATTTCTAGGAAGAGATGTCTAACCATAAAGCAAAGCTCGATTGTTTGTTAGAACTTTTTCAATCATAAAAATGAAATACCCACATGGTTAGAATTTAATTTTGTTACCTGTTGAAATGGGGTTTGATCTGTAGCTAGCTGGCATCTCTTGCCTAATTTTCAGGGCCACGTGAAATTCAAAATGGCTAATTCCTTAAATAAAGCAGAATGCTGTTGGAAACTTTTAGCCACACAAGCTCAAAATATCCTTTTTCATATATTTTCATGTCCTGTATTTCATCTCTGTACAATGTGCTTCACACATTTATATTTAACTTCACACAATCCTTCACACATTTACAAAATCAACAGAACACATTGGCAATTACCTAATGAATCTATTTACTATGGAATTTGTACAAATGGAAAGCTAAATTAGAAGAAATAATTACAAATCTGGGTTGGTGGCGAAGTAGTAAAAGGGTTTCTTAATTTGACAAGTCTTATAACACTATTACAAAGTACACAAAACATTGTTGGTTGTAAATGACTTAGTGACCAAATGTAGAATTGGTGGAGGAAGGTTGAACTAGAAAGACCTAGGTCTTTTTTCAACCTTAGTAACTATGTAACTATTAACAAGCAGATATACGGTTAATCTGAAAGCTATAGCGCTATGATGGTGCTTAGCTGCAGTACTAAAAGTGCAGCACCTGGTAGAAAATGACCTTGATTCGTCTGTGGAGCCGCAGGCTTTCAGTTATGCCGGAGTCACTGCTCATAGCACTGAAAACTGCAGCTGTAAGTACACCCCGGTCGTCCTAGCAGAGAAAGCTGTCCGCTATTGCCGGGGCATGCTTACAGTCACCACCCTCAGTGTGAGCAATTCATGTAATTTCTCTGGACATGCCTGTATGACTGAAAGCTGGCGGCTTTCGGAAGAAATAAAATCCAATTTCTCCGGTGTGCTGCACTTTCATACAATGGTCAGGCTCTTTCATAAGACTATTAACCTGCAGATTAAACCAATATCTGGTTGTTAATACCATTACAATTTCCCTTTAATTATTTAGTGCCACTCACCAATAATAATTTCTGGGTTATTTACATGTTCTTTAATTGTTAAAATTGCAAAGTGCTTGTAAAAACAAGCAAATTTGCTATTTAGTTGTCATTAGAATTTACCTTTGCTCTTCCTTGAGTGATTTTATTTTTTTTTATTGCTAGGAAATGAGCAACGCCACTGAATTATAGCAGCAGATTCTTAACGTGTGCTGTGCTTACAAGCTCTTTTCTATAGAGTTTATAAGTGCTGAATTCTAGCTGGTTAGAATACACTAGTAGCACCTATTCCAGGCAGCTTTGGTGTAACTGTGCTCCTCCAATTCTGCAGAAGTAAAACTATCTCATATACCAGCATTGGAGGAGCGCACAGTTTACGCCATTGGTGCGGTAATGCCGCTGGTCTGTACTGAAGGAGCACTATTCTAAGCAAGCAGGTAACTTGTGGAGCGCTGTAATCCTCAGAACATGAGACATCCCCATTAATGTCTGTTTTCTCTATGGTTACAACACAGAAACATCCATCTAAAACAAGTCACCTAATCAGTTTCCATATAATCATGGCAACGATTTGGGTTAACGCATCATTAGAATCGGACACAAGGCTGCAAATAAGGTTGAGTTCACATTTGTGTTAAAAATTGATGTTTTCTGTTCTGTACTAGTAGCAAAGGAAAATGGAATTCAGACTGACAAATCCATTATATGAAGGACATTAGCAGTGCTTGACAGATCCCATTGACTTGTAATGGCCTCCATTGGTTGTGTCATGATGTCCGTTTCATTACTGGAAAGAATAGCTCTGCAGTGTACTCTCCCTGCAACACACATGTGGACAGGGCTTATTAAATTAGGCTGTAGTGTCTGTGCTTGATTGTAAGAAATACAGATTCTAACTTTATAACCCTTTTTATTTCCGTATGCTGTATATTTTGCAATAATTGAACTAAAATCAGTCTGTTTCTCACAGAGGCTTATTGCTCCAAGAAAACAGCAAGTTTGCAGAGGCTCTTCACTACTACAAGCTAGCAATTGGTAGCAGGCCTACACTGGCATGTGAGTAATGAATTTACATTTTATCTTCTTTGGTCACATCTGTATATCATTATCATCTCGGACTTTTTGAAATAAGATGAAGGGCTAAAACCTCACCACAAAACCATCATCACAACTGGCATCCTAATTGGCAGTGTGTGGAGAGATGAAAGCTTTTAAAAAGCATGTAGGCTGAACTACTGATCGCCCATGGTGGTCCCTAAGTCTCTGAAATAAAATCATTGGCAGAACACAGTCAACAATTAAATGTTAGCCCATTAATGTACCACTGGAATATTCCGTTATGGGTTTTTTCTTTGCAATTTTACATATTTATTCTAATATTTGCTTTGTAATTCTTTTTTTGTAGCGGCATACTTGAATACAGGTATAATTCTTATGAATCAGGGAAGAATGGAAGAAGCCAGAAGGACTTTCTTGAAATGCTCAGAAATCCCAGATGAAAACTTAAAAGATCCAAATGCTCATAAAAGTTCAGTGACCAGTTGCCTTTATAATCTGGGGAAGTTGTACCATGAACAAGGCCAGTATGAGGTGAGTTTCCAATATGTTTTTCTCAAAGAACATTTGTTGTCCCAAGTAAAAGTGGTTAATTGCAAATGAAGGTAATACTTTGGAGCCTGTACCATCTCATGTGGAAAGTGATATCGGTACAGGCAGCTAAGTTTCCACGATGAAATATTCTACTCTATTGCTACTGTCTTTTTTCATACAATACTTCCTTCCTTAACATGAGAATGAGTGTAGATAATCAGAGAGATGTTTAAAGTCTCAATCAGGCCCAATGACAGACCCATGAGACGCAACAAGACGTTCTGTCCAAATTTCAGTGGCAGGATTTCTTTTCAGTCCTAATTCTTTATCTTATTTATTTTTTATGTTTACAATTGTCATGGTCATTTCTATAAGGGTATGTTCACACGCGGCATATTTTTTTTTCCCCAAAAAACGCACCAAAAACGCAACACAGCAAAAATGCATCCAAAAATGCATTGCGTTTTTACCGTGTTTTGCCCACTGCGTTTTTTTTAAGTCAAATCTATTGACTGGAAGGGCTCAAAAACACAGTAAAAACACAAAAAGAATTGACATGCTGCATCTTGGGTACTTGAAAAACGCAGCAAAGATGCAGCTAACAAAAGATACCCAGTGTGGACAGCAAAATTGAAATCTCATAGACTTTGCTGGGAGAAGGAAATGCTTGCATTTAGGGGCATCTTTGTGACCTCAAAGACACACCAAAAATGCAGCAAAAGATGCCCTGTGTGAACATAGCCTTACATTATTTTTGTAACTTTGGTGAACATTGTACTTTTGTATATTAAAGGGAACCTGTCACCTGGAAAATTCCTATTAATCTGCAGATACGGAGTAAATTTCCAGGTTAATAGCATTCAGAACATGTCCGGTGCCTGTCATTAAATCTTGCTGCCAGGAGGAAATTAACTTTAATCCCCCCGGCAGCGTTTCGGTTTCAGTCATGAAGGCGGCGCCGACGCAGATTCAGTCTGCTATGTGTCGGGAGAGCAGCAGTTGTAACCGCAGTCCCCCACACTAACTGAAAACCGTTTAGCATTAGAATCTGCTGTCAGTGAGCTTGGGGAGCGAGGTTACAACTGCCGCACTTGATACACAGAGTGGTGACTGAACTCGCACTGGCACCGCCCCCTTGACTGAAACCGGAACCCTGCCAGGAAGATTAAAGTTAACATCCTCCCTTCAGCAGGATATAATGTGCAGGCACAAGGCAGGTTCAGAATGCTATTAACCTGCAAATTAACCCCATATCTGCAGATTAAAAACATTTTTCCATCTGACAGGTTCCTTTTAAATCTTAAAACGAATCAGTTTTTCTTTTTTTTGCTGTCCTAAACCTACCCATGACCTCAGAGAGGAAAATTATAGAATAGCTGTGTTAACCCTTTGCTTAAATGCTTGATGCTAGAAGGTAAACAGAGGATAGCTGGTAAACGCTTGATCAAGCTCTTGAGCCTGCTGCTTGAATTCATTTACGTTTGAGCTCCATTTAAGACAGATGAGCGTGTACATTGCAGATTAGCTTAGGATATAGGAAACATTCGATTTTTATTCACACCTTAATTACCTACTTCACATGTACATAATATTTGTATAATCACAAGTGAAAGTGATCCCAATCTTGTAATTTTTAGACTAGGTATCTAATTAAAATATTTGCAAATTTAATCACTGAAGGCTCCAATTACCGCAATCACAGTAAGTGAATAAATTAGCTCTAATGAAAAAAACCATACAATTAAATACAGTATATTTCTACCGATGTTTAACAAATTGACAAATTTTGTACTTTAATTTTATTCATTTTTTTTTTTTTTACAAAGTATACCATTTACAATACAGGGATTACACGATACTCCTCCTAATAAGTAGCAATAATTTTTAAGAAGTGTTAACCTGTCACCATACCCTTTAGGAGCTGTGCATAATTGTCTCGAGAGCAGTTATTCTGAAATATCTACAAGACAGGTAGTACTGAGAAATGTATAGTCAGTTAAATAGTGGTGTTTTGGGATGCTACCGTGAGTAGGAATGTAGCTAAACCTCCGCTAAACAGTCAATCTATTCCAATTAACCAAGTCCCTGAATTCTGTAACTCCGCTCCTGTTCAGAGTTATGAATCACTAAACACTTCATGGATTTCCTCACGCTACCCTCCTAAGTGTTTGGATTTAATTTACTTTGAAGTTATGAAATATTATGATTCTTTTAATCAATAGCAAAAAAAAATGTTTCTGTTTATTACTACATTTTTGCTATGACTGATATTTTTTGTGGCGAATACTTTAGTAACTGTAGAAAAGATGACATTGCTACTCTATTTTTTACTGCTGTTTGCAAACTTAATTCTATGGTCTGAATAGCACCTTAAAATTATACAAATTGTCTCTCCAGGACAGGAGACAAACTCTAGCGCAGCGCCACCTATTGGAAGTAGCGATCCTAAAAGTTAAATGTGGATTTTTAACAATCCTTTACATATAACTTAAGATATATATGCCAGATCAGAATCCCAATTTGCAGGTGTTTCGGGGTGCTTGCCCCTCGTCAGTGCAAAGTATGGAGTGTCTGATCTGGCTCATGAGAAGCTGTGTGGGGACCACGGGGGAACACTTCTTAAAATTATAGTCATTTTTAAAGCACGACTAAGCCCCAGCCGAGGTGTTTCTTTTAATCTAAAATCCCTGATCTTACTCATATGCTCACCTGCTGCCATCTTCACCTTCTATCACTGGTACTCCCGTTGGTATCTGGCAGTATATGATCTGCCGGTAATTCCAGTGTTTCATGGAGTGAGCCTGAGGTCACTTTACAATGCAAGTCTATGTCACGCTAGGTACGTGGAAGTACCAAGAGAAAGGGAAGAAAAGGTAATCCCCGTGTCTAGGGATGAGGAAGATGGTGACCCCTGACCAAACCTACCACTGGTCCTTGGGGTCTCTCGTCACCCTAGTAAGCTTAGCTCAGTCATGCTATATAATTTCCTCCATGACTCTACTGCTTCTGTCTGTATGTTAACAAAAGAAGAGCAGAAATTCCTGTATGAAATAAGTTCACACAGTGCGTTTTTCGCGGCGTTTTTGCACGTTTTTCGGGTGCGTTTTTGGCCTCAAAACTGCATGATTTTGATTCCCCAGCAAAGTCTGAGTTTTCATTTTTGCTGTCCGCACACAACTTTTTTTTTTAAGCTGCGTTTTTGAGCTTAAAAAAAAAAAAAATGGACATGTCAATTCTTTCCTGCGTTTTTGTGCGTTTTCCCCCCATGCAATGCATTGGAAAAACGCAGAGATCAAAAACGCAGCAAAACGCAACCAAAAAGGCACCAAATCGCGGTAAAAACGTATGCGTTTTCTGCCGCTTTTTTTGCCGCGGGTGCGTTTTTGTGCGGTTTTAGCAGCCAAAAACGCAGCGACAAAAAAAAACCGCAGCGTGTGCACATAGTCTATGTGTGCTGTGCTGTATATGGGAGATATCTTACCAACTAGTCTCCACCCACCAGCTCAGAGTAAATTGCAAATTACAGAGCCTGGAGATGGAAATAACGCTGGTTGCAAATTGTATAATGGCCATAAAGAGTGTGTTTTTCTAAAGTAAGGTTACCCTTTAAGACTTTACAAAATAAGTAACATTATAAACCATACATTTTTTATGATTGCCAAATGTAGCTGAATCTTTACAGATAAGTGCAGATTTTCTCAAGAACTGAGTACACTCTGCTGATTTTTGTCTCTTTTATGTATGTAATGTATCAAAGACCAGTAGATAATTTAATTTTAATAATCTTTGCTGTTACAGAAATATTTTTTGTGGATATATGTTAGTGCATATAATATTTTTTTTCTTTTATCTCTAGGATGCACTCTCTGTATATAAAGAAGCAATACTGAAAATGCCAAGGCAATTTGCACCACAAAGCTTATATAACATGATGGGTAAGAAAATGAAACAAAAAATGTAATAAATATTAATGTAACCTCTGTATCTTGGATTAGCAGTCAAGTCACATTGGTTCATGGTTGTAACAAGAAATGTTAGATATTCAATTCTTCATATGCCTTGTAGACTGAATGGTACAGGAATACAAATTTACTGTATTAAAATGTACTGAACTAGGTTATGTGCCAATCAATGCTTACAGTGCCAATGTTATGACAACATCAGTGAATCTGCTTAGAGGTTGTAAAGGTTAAGAATATAGGTAAACGTCTAGTAATGCCTTGTCAATAAGGCTGGGGCCACATGGGGATTATTGCGATCCCCTCGCATGACACTCTGCTCACGCTGGGAGTACAGCAGAGCTGAGTGTCATGCGAGTTTCCCTGCGACTGAGGTCCGATCGTACAGTGGACTTCAGCTGCGGGGGGCGGGCTGGCACTGAGGAGGGGCGGACCGTTGCGGCGGAGGGCGCTGGCCGGCTCTGAGGAGGGGAGGGAGGGATTTATCTCCCTCTTCCGTAGCCGCCTATTGCCATTCTCGCTCTGCCCTTGCATTACATCGGTGTACTGCAAGTGCAGTGCGATTTTTCTCTCGCCCCATAGACTTGAATGGGTGCGAGAGAAACAAGTATTGCATTACAATCGCAGCATGCTATGATTATTTTTTCTCGGTCCGATTAGGGCTGAGAAAATAATCGCTCATGTGTGCTGGCACAAAGGCTAATATTGGTCCGAGTGGAATGCGATTTTTTTTTTATCGCACTTCACTCGCACCGATTTTCATGCCATGTGGCTTAGGCCTTAAGAGTGTATTTTTAAGAACTTGCATCAACACATGACTGATAATGTGATACTGTATTCAAAATTCCCTAAAGGAACACACATGCATTGCTACCATTGAAGTTGAATGGAATTTGTTAACAGATTTTTGCTATGTAATCTGACAGCAGAATGAGGTAGCGATAAAGACCTTGGCTCCAGTTATTTCTTAATTAGCTTACTGTTTGCAGCAGTCACAGTTTTTCTGCTGTAGATCTAGCACAGTTCAGTTGTTGAGCTGTGTATATCCGCGGTCACACTACTGCTTTCTGAATATGTCTTATAGAGACAGAGAGCTGCTAATCAGTCCTTGGGAGCATGGTAGTACTGGATGCAGGAGGCTAGTTGTACTCTAGTGATAATCTCCTGCTGATAAAACACTTGGTGTAACAGCAAAACACAGCTCAGTGAGTGACACATTCCTGCAATCAGGGTCTCCGCACCTACATTATGGTGCTCTCAGATTATATAGCAAAACCCTGGTGACATATTCCCTTAAAATTAAAGTGTCACCAAGTTTTTGCTACCGTGAATGAGAAAATCATGATGTAGGTGCAAAGACACTGATTCCAGTTATGTGTTCCTTACTTTAATGGTTGGTGCAATTTTGCTAAAGCCACTTTTTTTAGCTGCTGTAGTTCTACCAGTACTTTAAATGCTGAGCTCAGTATAAACCCACCCACACCAGTCTACTGCAAAATATATTTGTTTATTGTCTAGCAAAATAAACCCTCCACTCTACAGACATTGACATGTATTAACCGCTTCACGACCTATGTCATATGGGTACGCCATGGCGATCGCGTGGGCATAGCTCCTGCTGCTAGGACTTAGGCTTACATAACACATGAGCCTTGGCTCTCTCAGTCAGGAGAGGTTCCCACACCGCCACAGACTTTTCAACCCCCTAAAATGCTGCAACCCTAGCACATAGGGGCTAAGAGAGGCATTGTGATCAAGGGGACCCGATAGTTACCATGGCAACTTGAGGTTGTCATGTTGTCATCATGATGACCTCTGGGTCAGCCAACAATGGCAAGCCTCTGAGATCATTACAGGAGCTTAATCTCAGATGCTTGTGTCAGTGCAGCACTGACAGGTATAATGTATCGCAATGCTGATGAATTGCAATACATTATACCAGTGATCAGAGCAATAAAAGTTAAAGTCCCTTAAAGGTACTAAGTAAAAAAGTTAAAAACATGTAAAAAAGAAAAACATTGGAAAAATATTTTAACACCCGCTCCGCCCATAAAATAAGGAACATAAAAAATATACCAATAAATGTATGTGTGTATATATAAACACAAATAAACAAAAAAAAGTACACATTTAATATCTCCACCGCCGGAACAACCCAATCTATAAAACTGTTATAAATCCCCTCAATGAACACCGTGAAAAAAAAACAACCTGTCTTTTCATCATACAGCTGACTAAAAGTGGAATAAAACACCATAAAAAATATATTAATAAATATATCACTAAAAACGATGTCTTGTCTCTTCATAAACAAGCTGCCATACAGCTCAATCAGTGAAACAATAAAAAAGCTAAAGCTCTCAGAATACAGCAATACAAAAACATTTTTATTCTTTAAAATTGTTTTTATGGTGTAAAAGCCACAAAATATAAAAAGAAATGATAAATACGGTATCACTGTAATCATATTGACCTGAAGAATAAAGCGGTCTTTTACGATATGGTGAATGGCTTACCAAATTGCCGTTTCCTCTTGATTCTGTTTCACAAAAAGCGGAATAGAAAACGATCAAAAAATATTATATGGCCCAAAATGGTTTCAATAAAACCTCCAACTCATTCTTCAAAAAACAAGTCCTCACATGAATGTCAGCAGAAAAATAAAAAAGCCTTCAAAATTTGATGATCCTTGATTTTGTAAAAAAAAAAAAAAAAAAAAGTTTTTTAGTGTGGTAGCAGCCAAATCTAAAAAAAACTATATAAATCTGGAATTCCTGTAATCATACTGACCTGAGTAATTAAGGTCCCTTATCACTTATAACACAGGGTGAGCGGCTTAAAAAAACAAACAACAAACAAATAAAAACAATTCTTCAACAGTAGTTGATTTGCTTATTCTGTTTCCCAAAGAGCATAGTGTGGTTCACATTTATTCTGTGCTCTACACTGAGTACACACGTCAGTGATTACGTGTAAATCTGTGCAAAATGTGACTCGGACAAAATTTCCAACTGAACATTCACTGTACTGAGGCTACTGGAGTCACTTTGAACTCATGTCTGGTGTGTGGTCTGGTGGTGTCCATCTTTTTACTCGTCTTTTTAGGCGTGCACTAAAGTACGGTCAAAAACGGTTTTGTACACTTTTGAAAAAAATAAACACTGCAGAACAGAGGACAAACGCAGTCCAGAAAAACTTTCCTACTCCATTAGTGAATGGATCCATCAGGGTTTCACCTGATTCATAAATTTCAAAGATTCAGATGGAAGTCCTAATGTAAGTGCTCAGCATAGAGCACAGGATAAATGTGAACTGTTCCAAAATTTTCTGTACCCAAATTCCCACCTGTAGCATCCAACTTAACCCAAAAATATCCCCACTCAAGTTCATAATCTGTTAATGGATGTATAGGGGGTTTCCCCTTAATGGTAGCAGAGAGGCTCTGTAAAAGCGCTATGGCTTCTCGCCATCAAAAAAGTAATACAGCAAAATCTGCTCTCCCAAATGCAAATGCCCCCTTCCCTTCTGGTCACCACAATGTGTCTAAGCCACAGTTAACTTCCACATGTTTAGTATTATTGTAATGAGGAAAGTCTGCTTAATGTACACAGTGTGTGTCTCCAGAAGAGCGAACAGGGTACAATGTACGAGTACTACAATGTACAGGCACTACAATGTACTGGTCACTAGAAGGACTTATTTTCAATTTTTAATTCTGCAACATTCACTAGTGTTTTCCAGAGACAAAATCGTCACTGCACCAGTAGATGAAATCCCAGAGGGGTGTAAATTCCAAAATAGGGTCACTTGAGGGTGTTTCTGTTTTTTTGGCATTTTTAGGGGCTGCAAATATTATATGTATTCCAAAAGGCAAATGTTTCACCTTCCTTTCTGAGGCCTGCCATGTGACCAAACAATACAGTACAGTCACATGTGGGGTATTGCCACTTTCAGGAGACATTGTGTAACATATTATGGAACTTTTTTTTTTTTACTAATTTCCCTTGTGAAAATTGGAAATTCTGGGATAAAACTAAATTTTAGTGGTAAAAAAAATATTTTTCTTCACCAACTAAGGCTATGTGTATTTTTCTGCAACAAATCTGCATCTTCTTCCAGAAAAATGCATCACAAACAAAGTGTGTTTTTGCTGTGTTTTTACCATGCCTTTTTCATAATGAAATCCTTGGGGGGAAAATGCAAGAATTGACATGCTGCAGATTATTTTCTGCCCCAAATCTGCATGGAAAATATAAGTTTTTAGAATGGGGTCACTTATGGGGTTCTCTGCTTTCCCAGCATGTCAGGGGCTTTGCCAATGTGCCATGGTAGCATCAACTACTCCCACTAAATCTGCACTCCAATATGGCACTCCCCTTCTGAGCTATACACTGTGCCTCAAAAGTAGTTTTCGACCACATATGGGGTATTAGTGAACTCACGAGAAATTGTATAACAAATTTTACAGTCCATTTTCTCTTGTTAACCTGTTAAACGTTTTGAAAATTAAAACAACATTTTAGTGGAAAAACGGTAAATGTTTTATGTTCACAGCCCAATGTTATACAATTCCGTGAATCACCTGGGGGTTAAAATTTCTCACAACACACCTAGATGAATTCCTCCACATGGTATAGCTTCCAGTATGGTTTCACTTTTGGGTGATTTCTGCTGTTTTGGCATTTCAGGGTATCTTCAAATGGGACATGGCGTCTGCCATCTGTTCCAGCCAAAATACCGCTCCTTCCCTTCCGAGCCCCACCATGTGGCCAAACAGTAGTTTTCCACCACATTTGGTGTATCCCTCTACTCAGGAAAAAATGCACAACAAATTATATGGTCCACGTTCTCCTATTACCTTTTTGAGAATGAAAAATTGGGGAAAAAAGCAACATTTTTGGGATAAACATGTATTTTTTTTTTCATTTTTACGGCTTAAAATGTTAAACATTTGTGAGGCACCTGGAGGTTCAAGGTGTTCAACACACCTGTAAATAAAAATCCTTGAGGGGTGTAGTTTCCAAAATGGGGTCAATTGTAGGGGGTTTCCACTGTTTAGGCACATCAGGGGCTCTGCAGACATGACATGATGCCTGCAAACTATTGCAGCCAATTTTGCATTCAAAAAGTCAAATGGTGCTCCTTCCCTTCTGAGCCCTGAAATGCACCAAAACCAAGCAGTAGATTTCCACCACATATGGGGTATCTCTGTACTGAGGTTAAATAGCACAATAAATTGTATGGTGCATTTTCTCCTGTTCCCCTTGTGGAAATGCAAAATTTGGAGCTAAAGCAACATTTTTGTGGGAAAAAGTCAAATTGTCTCTTCAGGGAGGAAGGAGACGAACTCTAGTGCCACTATTAGAAATGGTAATCCTAAAAGTCAAAAGTGACCCTTTAACGAGCCTTTTCATATGACTTAGGATTTATACCAGATCAGAACCTCATTTTGCAAACACGGTGTTTCGGGGTGATTGCCCCTCGTCAGTGCAAAGTATGAGATCTGATCTGGCTGTATAAGAAGCTATAGTGGGGTCTAAAGCGGGCTTTACCTGCAACGACATCGCTAACGAGATGTCGCTGGGGTCACGGAATTCGTGACGCACATCCAGCCTCGTTAGCGACATCGTTGCGTATGATACGCAGGAACGACCGTTATCGATCAAAAATACTCACCATATCATTGATCGTTGGCCAGTCGTTCCTATCCCGATTATCGTTGCTGTTGCAGGACGTAGGTTGTTCGTCGTTCCTGCGACATCACAAATTGCTATGTGTGACACCGCAGGAACGAGGAACATCATCGTACCTGCGGCCACCCGCAATGAGGAAGGAAGGAGGTGGGCGGGATGTTACGCTCGCTCATCTCCACCCCTCCGCTTCTATTGGGCGGTCGCTTAGTGACGCCACACGAACCGCCCCCTTAGAAAAGAGGCGGTTCGCCAGCCACAGCGACATCGCTAGGCAGGTAAGTATGTGTGACGGGTGTAAGCGATGTTGTGCGCCACGGGCAGCGATTTGCCTGTGACGCACAACCGACGGGGGCAGGTGCTTTTAAAAGCGACTTGTGTAAAAGTATAATTTTCATTTTTTTTCTCTAACATTGCTTTAGTTCCTGTGAAGAACGTAAAGAGTTAATAAATGTCTTGAATGTGATTTTGAGTACTTTGAGGGGTGCAGTTTTTAGACTGGTGTCACTTTTGGGTATTTTTTATCATATAGGCCTCTCCAAGTCACTTCAAATGTGATATGGTCTCTAAATAATGGTTTTGCAAATTTTGTTAGGAAAATGAGAAGTTGTTGATTGAACTTTGAACCCTTCTAACAAAATAATTTATGTTTTAAAAATTGCCCTGATTTAAAGTAGAGATGTGGGGAATGTTATTTATTAACTCTTTTATGTGGCATAAATAACTGTGTTAAGCGCACAAAATTGATTATTTTCTAAATTTTTGCCAAATTTCTGATTTTTTTTTTTTTTGAGTAAACGCAAAAAATGACATCCTAAATTTACCACTATCAGGAAGTACAATATGTCACGAAAAACAATCTCAGAATCACCGGGATCCATTGAAGCGTTCCAGAGTTGTAACTTCATCAAGTCACACTGGTCAGAATTGAAAAACTTGGCCTGGTCATGAAGGTGAAAACAGGCTGGTGGTGAAGGGGTTAATATTAGGGATGATCAAATACCTCAAATATTCGGCTTTGCGAATATTTTCCAAATAGGTCGCCACTATACTCGATGAGCATTGTAAGTCTATGGGAAGCCCGAATAGTTGTTATTCGTATTTCCCATAGACTTACTTTGCACATCGAGTATTCGCGAATAGTCGAATAGCGTCAACCTATTCGGAAAGTATTCGCGAAGCCGAATATTTGAGGTATTCGATCATCCCTAGTTAATATTATTATTATTACTATGCCACCATTACTTCTACACCAGAGATTTCTTTCGATAAGATTGCTAATGATAACCAGTGCTGGAGTCAACATTGGTGAGCATATTGCAATGAAGAAACTTCCAGTCCTCTTCTAATTTTCCCTTTCCTGGTGGTGTGTGTAATTTTAGTGTGGTCATATTTTGGTATGTTTTTAATGTCTCTTTAGTTTTGCATGTAGAGGTTATAAAATCCATTTAGCATTGGTTGTTACACTCTGGAACTGGTATGTAATTTATGAATAGCACCATTTAGCACTGTGAAAGTGTTAATCTGTCACTTCCATTTTTCCATTATTTCCTCCTGCATACTGCATTGCTCTTCAGATTTCATAAATGTTATGACTTTATTGGCAAGCGATTTTCTACACCTGATTTTACATTCCGCTTTTATTATTACAGCTTCTTTCAGAACCAGATAATGGTAGTACAGCAATAAAACGAGATAGTGATTCGTCACTGTTTGGTTATTAATGTGAACTAGACTGACCTAGTCATTAACACACACTATATAATGGAGATACAGATGTCCAAGCTTATACAGTACATGTATAAAAAAGCCTTTATAAAACATAAAGAACACTTGGCTCGTTCACCTTGAAGTACTTGTCATTTCAGGGGACTGTTTAGAACAAGCTGTTGTCTCTCTACATGAGGAATAGCAGTATTGTATCCTGCATTTTTTACAATATTTTTCCTCTAATTTACTTTTGCTTCAGAGTCTGTCGGGTAGAGATTAACGTCGGTGATGTCTCTTATACACAGTATGCAGAGGCGTATGGATTCGTGATCTCTTTATTTCTATATAGCACATGTTCAGAAGAAGAAACATGGTGAACACAACTGCAGTACTAGAAGCGCTTGCGGGGAATTAAACACTTGCTTCAGACATCAGGACCTTTTTCACATATGATAAAAACGGCCCAATTTTCACCAGTGTCTTCAGTGTCGCCAGTTTTTCACCGATGAGAAAAAAAAAGTTTCTCCACCTTCTATCAGTCATTGAAAAACACACATATAGCATCCGATTACTGTCCGTTTGTATCATGGACCCATAGACTTTTATTATTGCTGAGTTTGATCTAACACTCTGAGCAATACCAGACATGTCTCCACAATTTTGCACTGACCGCTCTGTCTGCAGGAAAATCGTGGACATATTAACAGCCCCATACACTTTCATAGGTCACGAGTACTTGTATGTAAAAAACTGATGTATGAATGAACCTGTGTTTCGTCCTGCCCTCTTTATAGACGTTAGTGGGCATCTGTGATTTGACTTGCTTACACTTCACCGTGCTTTTAACAGTACAGATTTTTAACATTCAAAAGTTAGTTCAAATTCAAGGCCTCCCATATGATGAGAGGTTGAAAAAGTTAGATATGTTTAGCTTAGAAAAAAGACGTCGCAGAGGAGATCTCATTTATATGTATAAATACATGTGTGGTCAATATAAAGGACTGGCACATGACTTATTTCTTCCAAAGACAGTACTAAGGACCAGGGGGCATACACTGTGAGTGGAAGAAAAGCGATTCCGACAGCTAAATAGGAAAGGGTTCTTTACAGTTAGAGCAGTCAGACTATGGAATGCCCTACCACAAGAGGTAGTAATGGCAGATACTATAACAGCTTTCAAAAAAGGGCTGGATGATTTCCTCAGTACACACATTGTCGGTTATAAATGACTTAGTGACAAAATATATAATTGGTGAAGGAAGGTTGAACTAGATGGACCTAGGTCTTTTTTTCAACCTATGTAACTATGTAATTTAGATGAGGTCAGGAGGCAGAAAAAAGGAAATGGTTCATAAGTGGAAAAAGATGCACATGAAAGCCTTGTAATTTACCTTTTACAAGGTTTCTTATCACTTGCACTGTTGATTTATGCAAAATTCATTACAATGACTTTGGTCATTCTTTCTGTATCATTAGATAGTGATTAATAAAGCATTATTTACATATACTATATACAATGCCTTGCGAAAGTATTAGGCTCCCTTGAATTTTTCAACCTTTTCCCACATTTCAGGCTTCAAACATAAAGATAAAAATGTTAATGTTATGGTGAAGGATCAACAAAAAGTGGGACACAATTGTGAAGTTGAACGAAATGTATTTTAAACTTTTTTAAAAAATAACTGAAAATTGGGGCGTGCAATATTATTTGGCCCCTTTAAGTTAATACTTTTGTAGCGCCACCTTTTTCTGCGATTACAGCTGCAAGTCACTTGGGCTTTATCTCTATCAGTTTTGCACATCGAGAGACTGAAATTCTTGCCCATTCTTCCTTTGCAAACAGCTCGAGTTGAGTGAGGTTGGATGGAGAGCGTTTGTGAACAGCAGTTTTCAGCTCTTTCCACGGATTCTCGATTGGATTCAGGTCTGGACTTTGACTTGGCCATTCTAACACCTGGATACGGTTATTTGTGAACCATTCCATTGTAGATATTGCTGTATGTTTGGTATCATTGTCTTGTTGGAAGACAAATCTCCATCCCAGTCTCAGGTCTTTTGCAGACTCCAACAGGTTTTCTTCAAGAATGGTCCTGTATTTGGCTCCATCCATCTTCCCATCAATTTTAGCCATCTTCCCGGTCCCTGCTAAAGAAAATCCGGACCAAACCATGATGCTGCCACCACCATGTCTGACAGTGGGGATGGTGTGTCCAGGGTAATGAGCTGTTACTTTTCCGCCAAACATATCGTTTGGCTTTGTGCCTAAATAGTTTGATTTTGGTTTCATCTGACCATAGCACTTTCTTCCACATGTTTGGTGGGTCTCCCAGGTGACATTGCAAACTTTAAACGACAATTTGTATGGATATGTTTGAGAAATGGCTTTCTCCTTGCCACTCTTCCATAAAGGCCAGATTTGTGCCTATGTTGTCCTATGTTGTGCCTTATGTTGTCCTATAGGCAGACTCTCCCACCTCATCTGTAGATCTCTGTAGTTCATCCTGAGTGATCATGGGCCTCTTGGCTGCATCTCTGATCAGTTTTCTCCTTGTTTGAGATGAAAGTTTGGATGGACGGCCGAATCTTGGTAGATTTGCAGTGGTATGATACTCCTTCCATTTCAATATGATCGCTTGCACAGTGCTCCTTGGGATGTTTAAAGTTTTGGAAATCTTTTTGTAACCAAATCTGGCTTTAAACTTCTCCACAACAGTATCACGGACCTGCCTGTTATGTTCCTTGGTCTTCATGATGCTATCTGCGCTTTAAATTATGCATTGTGCATTTATACGGAGACTTCATTACACACAGATGGCTTATATTTATCATTATCAGTCATTTAGGACAACATTGGATCATTCAGAGATCCTCAATGAACTTCTGGATTGAGTTTGCTGCACTGAAAGTAAAGGGGATGAATAATATTGCACGCCCCAATTTTCAACTTTTTTATTTTTTAATAAAGTTTAAAATAAGCAATACATTTCGTTCAACTTCACAATTGTGTCCCACTTGTTGTTGATTCTTCACCATAACATTAACATTTTTATCTTTATGTTTGAAGCCTGAAATATGGGAAAAGGTTGAAAAATTCAAGGGGGCCGAAAACCTTTGCAAGGCACTGTATTTGGTACACATACATATGTAGAAATATATATATTAGTAAGAATTTCTTAAAATACATTAAATAGCATTTGGCAAAGTTGTTTTTGTTATACATTACTGGTTGAATAAAACAAAGCAACCTGGGTCTTTCTAGTCCACCTTTAAGTCCTTGCTTTAAAGGCAACCTGTCACCAGGGTTTCCCAATATAAACTAAAGCCACCACCTATAATGCCTCTTTTGCAGCAGTCTCACAACCATTATATAAGTCCCCAATACTCTCTATATATTACAAAAAATATCTTTTATAATTCTCTCATATAGCGCGGTCCAACATGTTGGGCTTCACAGACAGGTCTTGCACGGTGCTTCCTCTCCACACAATCACTGTCCTCTTGCCCTGTTTCATGTGGATGATGGAAGCTTTGTTATTCAAACAGCGCCCCTGGCAATTGGGTTTATAGTGGTGGCTTTAATTATTTTTTGTTAAATATTTGTCGGCTTGCTGATCACTGCAGGCTAAATTTCTGAATCAGATGTGTCTGGTACACAGTGCGCACCACCATCGCTGTGCAGTTTTGCCGCTTTAATAACATAACTTATGAGGAGTTTGATGGGTGGGCGCGACCATATTCTGTCTCGCCCGTATTGGCGTAGCTATTAGGAACTGGCATATAATCCCCAAAAGTTGCAATATTTTTGCGCAACTGCTGAGTTGTACAAAATGATTTCTTCTTATTATGGTGTTTGCCAGATTTCTCCAGTCATGCCAGATTTCTGTCGTAAGGACCTTGGTGAATCGGCCTCACACTTTGCTGAGCTGGCTATGGACTGTAGGGAGAGATGAGACTCCAGGCTGTCTTCTCCAGTCACCACTTTAGTTGGCTGACTGGGTTTTCCCATGTGTCTCCATAATGAGAGACCTGTCATTTTAATTAGAGCGGCTTGCGTAGCACCAGACTAGTCTCATCTCTCTCTATAGTCACTGGCTGGTTTCTCAAACTATATTTTCTTAAATTAATGGAGTGTTTCAGAGAGAAAAAGATATCTGGCTGCATCCGGACAGCCCGGCTCTGATTCCAGCTGCCCTTGGTTTTGGCAGCATGAATCAGCTCACAGATTCCCTTTCAATTGCCATTGCTCTGTCCTAGCTTCTTCTGTATGTCTTAATTTTTGCTTTCCGACGGTAATATATTATCTTCTGTGTTGATTACCTTGCCGGGCATAGTGTCATCTACAGATATTGTATTATAAGGGTTCACAAGTGGAAAACCCTTTTGTGGTGTATTTTTCATGCAGAAAAAAACACGCCGTTTTATGGTAGCAACAAAATAAATAAGATGTTTAAAGTTTAATTCACATTTTGCATTTTTTCCTTTTTTTTTAATTTATTTTTTTTAAAAAAACACAGTATGTGAATTCTTTCAGCATTTTTTTTAAGCCATTTAATTGAATGCATGAAAAATGTGTTATGTATATTATGTGCAAAAAAGCAGTGTTTTTACTGGTACTCCTTTTTCTTTTTTGTGTTTTAAGATGGCGTTAAATAAAATGTAAGTTTTAATTCTAAACCTAGATGAGAAACTGTGGAAAGAAAAGCGCAATAGGGTCTTACCCCAAAAAGGGAGGAAGATATGTAATAAAAACACACTCGCCTATAATGGTTGTGCCAGTCACAACCACTATACAGGCATATATAAGATCCAGGTCCAGGCAGCAGTCCCAAAGTTGGCTGATAACAGAGAGTGGTAGAAGAACGGTCTTAATTCCGCGCCAAGGACTCAATGGATCCAGGAAGAGATCAATGCTTCTTTAATAACATGCACAAGTCTACGTGTTTCTGAAGACACAGCTCCCTTCATCAGGACATTGGCAAGAGAACATCAAAAAATGTTTTGATGTTCTCTTGCCAATGTCCTGATGAAGGGAGCTGTGTCTCCAGAAACGCGTAGACTTGTGCATGTTATTAAAGAAGCATTAATCTCTTCCTGGATCCATTGAGTCCTTGGCGTGGAATTAAGACCCTTCTTCTATCACTCTCTGTTATTAATTCTAAACCTGGAAGATCCAACATGTTAATGGTTAACCATGGTGTAAAATGTTTGTTGCCATCTGGATTTTCTTAGTTTTATTCTTCTGTCTATACAGCGCATGGTGTAAGAAATGTGTTAATATAAGTGAAGGCATTGACTACGGAGAAGGAAACCTTTCTCCAAATGAGTCACATTGTTATACTTTCCTAGTGGAGACCCTTCACATCAAGTCTGGAAATGCCCTATTTTTCTCCGTTCTGTGACATTAATCTTCGGAGTACAAATCAGACAGGGCATACGAAGCTAGAGAAATTAATTTGTCTGGCGTTCCGGAGTGCGCTACGAAGGTTAGAGCCAGCTCAAAAGTATTAGGAAAGAAATATATTTTGTTTAAAGTTTCAATTAAAACTTTGGGTCAAAAGCTGTAATGATCCTTAAGGGAGTTTGTGTGCTTTAATGCCAAAATTAAAGATTGCTTAAGGATCAAGTTCAGGTTTAGATGTCTTTTCCTTTCCTGGAAACTTGATATTGTACGGTTTATTGTATTACATTGCATGTAAAACCACATGGGGCCACCTGTTACAGTAATTTGTGCTTCTAGACGTTTAGTGGTGCGAAAATGTAAGCTTTCTAGTGTAATACTGTTATTTTAGAACTGAAATGTGGGGGCACAACTTAATTTTTGCTTTCCACAATTGGGTGATCAGATTTTTGACTTAGCCCTGACAAAATGAAAATGTTATGATTTTAAACTGGATTAAAGACAAGTACAACTTCCACATTCCCATATCAGGTGCAGATTCTACGGAATTTGTATTATATTTTTAGTAGATTTTACTTTTAAGCCCTATTTTTAGAGTTAACGTGCTTAATTCAAATTTTTTTGTCAGTAACCGGGAAGCCATAAGAAATGATTGCCTTAAAGGGACACTACATAAAAAATTAATTATGAAAAAACAAAAATGTAAAAATTATTTTTTACACACTTCTGGAATAAACTGATAAAAAGTAGCATATAAAGCAATATAAAGCAACCTATTAAGATGTTAATTCATGAAAAAAAAAACCTTCAAAGAACTTAAAGGGGTATTCCCATTTGAAAGATCCTATCCCAATATCTAGTAGGTGTAATAATATTAGCAAAATTAGGAGAACTATACTACATTTCTAAATTTTGCGAATTAGAAATGTAGTATAGTTCTCCTGATTAGCGATATTGCTTACCTCATGTGCAGGGCATTGCAGCTTAGGTATCCATTGTCCTGACCGCTCATATAGTGCGTTTATTAGGTGCTAGTGGTTATGACCATGGATACCTAAGCTACTGCAGTGCCCTGCACCTGAGGTAAGCGACATAATCATGAGAACTATTCTTCATTTCTAATTGGAGGTATTTGATAATATCATTACATCTTATAGTTGGGAATACCCCTTTAAGGTAAAACCTAGTATTGTTTTATCTGTCAGCAGATTTCACAATACAGGCTGTATAGTGTATTTATATGTGTCAGAATGGGTTTAATCGCTGCAGCTAGTACTGATTGATGCTCAGTAGCTTTTCCTGAGTAGTGCAGCATTTCAGCTACAGCATCAGGGAGGAGGGACACTAGGCGCTGCTTTCAATCAGGCTGGGTGAAGATTGAGTTTGCATTTTCAAAGCGGAAAATAAGTAAAATCTGGAGACTGGTCCACATTCACAAAGTCAGTCCCTGTAAACTCAACCATCTTATACGTGTACTTAATCCACATAATGATAATTTACCGTTCTTTATTTTAGACATTAGAACATTTACAATATTCCAGTATTTGGAATTTTCTTTCTTATTTCTTTCAATAAATTATAATTAATCATAAAGATTATAAGTTACATATTTCTACTGCCCATGACATTTTAGTAAGATTTAATATGGTTTGTGAAGTTTTTAATAACATTGTTAAAGCCACTCTGAGTGCAGTTTACTGCACTGGTATAATAGTGTATCAGACAGAGTACCAATTGTAGATTTTATAAAATTACAGCGTAGTGCTGATACAACCATTACTGACATAATGAAAATAGTAATACTTACCTCTCTCCCTGTACTGAAAAGAGCATGAGTAGTAGAGAACCTGTTATTGTCTCCAAAGCGGAACCAGGAATATTTTTTTTTTCGTATTTTTTAAAAACCTTTTATTTACACTTTTTATTGATTTTACTAGTCCTTTTAGGGGACTTGAAGCTAACACTGTCGGATCGCTTTTGCTCTTCAGATTGATGCTTCAGCATCTCTTTGAATAGTGGAAATGCTGATCTCCTGTAAATGCTGGCACTCACAGGAGCTATGTCATGACAAAGAAAGGGGTCATCAGAGAATACCCGGCTGTCATGACCACCCATCCGCGCCTTGCCATCATATCATGAGGCTGCAGATGGTGGAGGAGTATAGCGCAAACCCCGGTAACGCCCATGAAATTCCACTGTCAGAGATTGACAATGGGATATATCTAGAGTTGAGTGAGTACCTAACTATTCACACTCGCTATATTCATAACGAGTACTGTCTAGTACTCGCATATTCGTTCCGAATAGCATCTGAAATGCAAGTCAATGGGGAAAAACTCGCAAAGTAATGAGTAACCTGAATGCCGTGCTATTCATGCAAGTAGTGAATAGTGCGGAATTCAGGTTACTCGTTCTTGTTACTTTGTGAGTATTCCCCATTGACTTACATTGCATATGCAATTCGGAATGCATACGCGAGTATTAGACAGTACTCACTATGAGTATAGTGGATACAAATAGTTAGGTACTCGCTGAACTCTAGATATAACTAGTTAACAGGAGCAGGTGGACTTACGATCCACCCTTGCCTGTTTGTTGCACATGTCGGCTGATTGGATTAGCTGAGATGCAGAGAAACATGCGGGGTCGCCGTGTTAAGGCCCAGTCACACTAAACAACTTACCAGCGATCCCAACAACGATCCAACCTGATAGGGATCGCTGGTAAGTTGCTAGGAGGTTGCTGGTGAGATGTCACACTGCGACGCTCCAGCGATCCCACCAGCAACCTGACCTGGCAGGGATCGCTGGAGCGTGGCTACACGAGTTGCTGGTGAGCTCACCAGCAACCAGTGTCCCAGCCCCCAGCCAGCAGCGCCGCGTGGAAGATGCTGCGCTTGGTAACTAAGGTAAATATCGGGTAACCAACCCGATATTTACCTTGGTTACCAGCGCACGCAGCTACACGTGCAGAGAGCAGGGAGCAGCGCACACCGCTTAGCGCTGGCTCCCTGCTCTCCTAATTACAGCACACATCGGGTTAATTACCCGATGTGTACTGCAGCTAAATGTGCACAGAGCAGGGAGCAGCGCACAATGCTTAGCGCTGGCTCCCTGCTCTCCTAGTTACAGCACACATCGGGTTAATTACCCGATGTGTGCTGCAGCTACATGTGCACAGAGCAGGGAGCAGCGCACAATGCTTAGTGCTGTCTCCCTGCTCTCCTAGCTACAGTACACATGGGGTTAATTAACGATGTGTACTCTGCTAGCCGTGCAAGAAGCAGGAGCCGGCACTGACAGTGAGAGCGGAGGAGGCTGGTAACGAAGGTAAATATCGGGTAACCAAGGACAGGGCTTCTTGGTTACCCGATGTTTACCGTGGTTACCAGTGTCCGCAGAAGCCGGCTCCTGCTGCCTGCACATTTAGTTGTTGCTGTCTCGCTGTCACACACAGCGATCTGAGCTTCACAGCGGGACAGCAACAACTAAAAAATGGCCCAGGACATTCAGCAACAACCAACGACCTCACAGCAGGGGCCGGGTTGTTGCTGGATGTCACACACAGCGACATCACTAGCAACATCGCTGTTACGTCACAAAAGTTGTTCGTTAGCAGCGATGTTGCTAGCGATGTTGCTTAGTGTGATGGGGCCTTTAGTCCACATTAAAGGGACAGACATGGCCTTAGATGTACAGTTAGGTCCAAGGTTGTGAAAGGGTTAAAAAAATTGAGGACCACTTTATTCTTGGAACACCCTGTATTGTGATTTTGTATTTGATGACGCTGGGTCTCACCATTATTAGAAATGAAAAATTCTGGTTAATTTATTTTTTCATGTGTCTTGAACTTTGTATAACATTATGTAAGTACAAAATTTGTCAATTATGTTACTAAACTCAATGCTCAAACGTTGGTGTTTGAAAGTTTGTCTATGTAAAGATGCTCTACATTTTTAGGTCTTTACTTTGTTACTCATTACCTGTCCACTTTTGCATTAGGCTGTGGAAGCTGTTGTCACTTTTAGGGCAGACAGTAAAGCGGGCTTTACACGCTACGATATTTCTAGCAATTGCTAGTAATATCGTACTCAAAAGCACCCGCCCCCGTCGTGCATGCGATATCGTGTGATCGCTGCCGCAGCGAACATTATCGCTACGGCAGCGCCACACGCACTTACCTGGTCGGCGGTGTCGCTGTGACTGCCGAACAATCCCTCCCTCAAGGGGGAGGTGCGTTTGGCGTCACGGCGACTTCACCGCAACGTCACTAAGCGGCTGGCCAATCAAAGTGGAGGGGCGGAGATGAGCGGGACGAACATCCCGCCCACCTCCTTCCTTCCTCATTGCGGGAGGGACGCAGGTAAGGTGAGGTTCCTCGCTCCTGCGGTGTCACACACAGCTATGTGTGCTGCCGCAGGAACGAGGAACAACATCTATAAATAACCATTAACAATTTTTGGTTTTAGGACGACCTCTCCATGGTGAACGATTTTCACCACTTTGGAGGATGTTTAAGGTCGCTGGCAAGTGTTAAGGGGGCTTTACACGCTACGATATCGTTAATGTTTTATCGTCGGGGTCACGTCGTTAGTGACGCACATCCGGCGTCATTAACGGTATCGCAGCGTGTAAAACTTACCAGCAACCTTAAATGTCCTCCAAAGTGGTGAAAATCGTTCACCATGGAGAGGTCGTCCTAAAACCAAAAATTGTTAATGATTGTTTATAGAAGTTGTTCCTCGTTCCTGCGGCAGCACATATCGCTGTGTGTGACACCGCAGGAGCGAGGAACATCTCCTTACCTGCGTCCCGCTCGCAATGAGGAAGGAATGAGGTGGGCGGGATGTTCGTCCCGCTCATCTCTGCCCCTCTGCTTTGATTGGCCGGCCGCTTAGTGACATCACTGTGACGCCGAACGCACCTCCCCCTTGAGGGAGGGATTGTTCGGCAGTCACAGCGACGCCGCCGACCAGGTAAGTGCGTGTGATAATGTTCGCTGCGGCAGCGATCACATGATATCGCATGCACAACGGGGCGGGTGCTTTTGCGTACGATATCGCTAGCAATTGCTAGAAATATCGTAGCGTGTAAAGCCCGCATTACACGCTGCAATACCGTTAATGACACCGGATGTGCGTCACTAACGACGTGACCCCGATGATAAAACATTAACGATATCGTAGCATGTATAGCCCCCTTTACACCCACAAATTAATACCAAAGCAGTATTTTTTTTTGCACAGGAGACTATTGACTTTATAAGCTAGTTGAGCAACCTTGAAACCATCATGGTTGAGAGGTTGTTCTCTTCCCTGAAAATACAAAGGAGCAGATGCAGCAACAGCTTTTACTCACTTGGGGCCCAATACATCAAGACCCGCATTGTTTATGCCTGTCTTGATGAGATGTGCTGAAGTTAGAAATTCCTATTTCATGAAGAGGCACAAATCTTACTTTGGTCTTTGCTGGAGTAACATTTTATGCATAGCAAGTGCCACCACCCATCATGAATTGACAAACAGTCTCCATCCTACCACAGCTCCGCTCACTGCTGGAGCTGGGCGAAAATGGCATGAGAACGCCAAAAGTTGGATCATTTTAGTGCAACCTCCACTTGCTCCAAAAAGATATAACTTTTCAAAGCTTTTTACACCAGAATTCTGGCACAAAATCTTGATGAATCGAACCCAATGTCCTCTCTCAAATTCAGACGTCTGTGATTTATCTTTCATGTGAATACAGGGACTGTTGGTTTTTTTGAGTTTTAGATTGGGCGTTTCATCAGTGTTTTTTCAGTGTCTGTTTTTACCATCTGTCTTTCATCAGTGATTTTCTCATATGAAAAAATAAAGAAAATACAAAGCTTCTCCCGTCCATTACATTGTTAATCATGGACTGCACACGTATGGCATCTTTGCACTGTCCATGATTTTAATAGACTTTAAGCCCCTATTACATATAGCGATGTCGTTAGCGAGATCGCTGAAACGTTACAGGTTTTTTGACGCAACAGCGACCTCGCTTGCGATCTCACTAAGTGTGACACATAGCAGCGACTGCCCCCCACCCCACTCCGATATTACTGATCGTACCTGAACGTCCTGGTTCATTTTTTGATCATTGGTGTCTTGCTGGGCAGCATGCATCGTTGTGTTTGACGCCATAACAACGACAAGCGACCAGCGACGCGGGCGTGTTTTTATGCTTTGTCTTTTCAATGCCCCCGCAGCTCCGATTGGTGGTCACAACTGTGTTATGATTGGGCGACCTTGCCATAAAGAGACCCTAAACAATGCCTACCTTGCAATCAGAAGGTGTAGGAAGATCCACAAATAATAGCGCATTAGCGACTCAGATTGGGACGCTGGAGGCATAATACGATCCACAGGCATGCACGCACTCTGGAACAAAGGAAGGAAGCGCTACTGCGTTGCCTTCTAATGGCAAGGTCGCCCAATCCGAGAATGACAGCGCAGCAGTAGTGACTACCAATTAGAGCAGAGGGGCATGGAAAAGGCAATGCAAAGGCACGCCTGGGTGGAAACACTACGCCTCTATCGAGATCTGAGTCGTCAGAATAGCTGCTGTGTGACAGGGTCCCAACGACCGCCGTGGTCATTATATAGATTGCCGTATAGTTGTTGTGTCGGTAATTAGATCTGTTTGCCAGATCACTAGCGACCATGTAGCGACGTACCAGCGATCCTGACCAGGTCGTATCGTTGTCGGGATCGCTGGAACGTCGCTACGTGTAACGGGACCCATAGACTTGTTGTATAGGTAATTTTGATCCTTGATGTGGACACGTCTCCACAAAAAAAACAAGACATATGAATGGTCCCATACAGAAGTTTATAAAATGTGTGTGACTCACGGACGTCTGAATGAGGCCTTACACAAGCTTTGTTTGTATCTTTATCCTGTGTCGGAATAATTGGTTCAGTTCACAAACGTTGTAAAAAGTATCTCTAACTTCTGCTTTTTCTGAATTCTGAGCAGTAAATTTGATATTGCACTGGATACAGAACTCCAACTGACTTGTAGATGGAGGCATGCAGAGCGTGTGACAGGAACTACGCGGGTTATAATGAGAAGGCAAATGCAGAGATTACAATCTGCTTTTTCTTTGGCTGAAATGTTCTGATTATATTTTCTCATCTTATCTGACTCTGTACAAACAACCACATGTATATCTAATGTTATCATAAACCTGCAATATATTAGTCCGCTATAAATCACCATTTTGGACAGTATAGAAATAAAATTCTAGAGTTAAATTTAACATATATTAAGTAAAACTAAATGCTGTTTATGCAGCAATCCTTTGGCATGAAGCATGTAATCGGTTATGGGTGATTGTAAAAACTTATGAAACAGAACACGACGCACAGCATAGGGTATTTCAATTCATTACTGGTGAATTTCTCACTTAATTGATCGGAATTTTGTGTGTATGTAAAATCCACCACCGCACTAATAAATAATTCTGTCAGTCTCTAATTAACTTGTCTCGATCTGGATGGCCATGTGTAGCATCGCTTAAAGGCGATGCCCTGTAGGCACATTAACTTCTCAATAAAACTAATTAGAGTGACTCCAGCCTGACATTACATCAAAGGTTAAACTGCTTTCCATATATCTAGTGTCCTTTGGTGTCTAGCTAAGTTACGAGAATTTTGGCATTGTGTTGTTCCTGGTGGGAATTCAGTTTTGGTATTCTAATTATTTTAGCTAAGCGTATGTTCTCAAGCAGCCAAAGTAAAATTGTGGCTGCAGAACAAATGAGAAGAAGGTTCCTTCCAAGGTTCTTGGCTTCCCACTCAAGTTTTCCACGACCCCGCTTAATGCAAGTTCCCTATAAATCAGGTATGACCAGGCAGTTAAAAGATTACACAAACTTTAGTAGATAGAGAGAATAATAGTATTCCGTGCAGAGATGATATTTGCGGTCTCGCCAGAGCTGGAACAATGCAATCATAAATTCCAACTGGAAGTAAAGTTGACAAATTGCTCTAGCGGCTAATATAGCTTTAGAGGCTGGTTTTAGTCTTCACCTGGTTATGGTATGTTTATCCCAGCATGAGCGGAGCTGTCTTAGCTGGAGAAATCTTCCCTATGCTATTCCATTTTTCTCTGCGTTTTACTTTATAACTTGTCATTCGATGAGTTGTGATGTAGTAAACAACACTCGAGACAAAGAATTTTCTCCCATATCTTTTGTGATAAAATCCGGAAGGAAAGGTATGCTTGGAAATAATCATTTCTTGAACCTTCGAGGAGAGTTGTGTCCTGTAGCAGCCTGATAACATTTTAAGGACTTTAATAATGACATTTGTTGTCAGCAGTTACATGTTAAGGGACCTGCCTGCTTCCTCTCGATGTGATAACAGTATGATTCACAATGTGTTTATCTACAACAGTCTCTTCAAATCCTCTACCGACTTGGATGGCTAATTATGCTGTGTTCACACCTTTATTTTTTTCCATTCAGACATATTGGCAATTTATTATTCTTCAAATGGGATTTTTCGTGCCAGTTACAATTTAAACCCTGAATGTATAGCAGTTATTGGAAATGAATAGCAGTCTTTGGACAGGCATTGATGCTAGAATATGTTAGAAATGTTCAGTCCATAGGGGTCCACTATGATCCATGTCTGGAAGAAGGTGACTATAGCGCTATGAAAGTGCCATGCCAATTTGTATCGTGTCTTAGCTTTCTCTAGAGGACCCATGGTCTGGCAGTTTTTGGCAATGTGACATCCCCTTTATAAACTTTGTCTAATACCAGATTGCAGTTCTTACTGTCATCAATAATTTTGGCTGGCTCTTAGGATGTTTTATTTTTTCAATTTTGTGTGTATGTTCTTTGAGGCTAATGCCGTCATCATGAGTTCTTACATGTTCTTCCTAATGTACTAGGAGACCTAAATGAAGAACATTAACGTTTTCATGTGAAAGCTGTTTACTATTCTATTATGTACATAGATATAATTGATTTAATTTATAGGCTCCATCCTGAAAAAGGGAATGTGATGACAACACGGCCCTTCTAATTTATTTCAAATGCAGTGTTGTTAGGAAAACAAGTTGTGTGAAATTATCACAAAATTCATTAATGTACCCACATATACAGACAGAATAGGAATATGTTGTCAATGTACAATGATTTCATCTTTATGACAACAATGTATTTCATAGGAATCAGAGCTGGAACCATTGCCCGTGATTCATCAAAGGTTTACATGTTAGGACACTGGTGTAAAAAGCTTTGAAAATTCCCAGAATTTTTGTGCCACCATGACCTGTTCAAAACGTTGGCTACTTTTATTGGCAGTTTTGCCAGCAAGGTGTGATGCCACCTCTCATCTAATTCATGATGAGCTGTGACATTCCTTATGCCAGAAACGTTAAAGCATTCATTGACTGTAATAAGATTAATGGTGAGGTGCACGGAGGCACAATCTTCTTGATTTCTCAAGAGCATCTGACTCCTCCATGACCCCTCATTATGACCGGTGTGAAAATTGCTGGTCTTTATGAATCCATGCCAAAGTCTTCACAATTTCTTTATAGACACTTAACCTGTAACATCACGTGATTATTATAAATTATATTATATTATATATTATTGTAAAATTGTTAGAGAGATTGTCCTCTACATTAAAATTCATGCCCTTTCCTTAGGATGGATCATCAATGTCTGATCGGCCAGGGTCGATCAGCTGCAAATGGTGCTAGCACCATAATGAAGAAATTTATAACCCTTGTCACTGTAGCTAACCCCCTTGGACATGGAGGGCAAAGAAAAATTGAAAGGTTGCAACTCAGGATAGTATGGATGGTGGACAAGCAGCCCCAATCAAGTTTGAAAGAAATTCCAGCTGTCCTGCAGGCTCAGTGTGCATCAGTGTTAGCGTGAATTTACGGTTGACATATGAATCAAATCAAACGCCATGGAAGAAGAACCAGGAGGACCCCACTGCTGACACGGTGACATAAAAAAGGTAGACTTCAGCTTGCCAAAATGTACAGAAACTAAAATCCTTTTCGTAAACCGTCTTTCGGAAAGATGAAATCAAGATAGAGCTTTTTGGTAAATCTATCGTTTACTGATATAGAATGAGGCCTACAAACAAAATAGCACAGTTCCTCAAGTCAAATATGGCCAAAATTCAAAGATGTTTTGAGGTTGTTTTGCTGCCATTGGCACTGGATCTGAAGACTACCAAAAGATTTTGTCTTTGTCGTGACTAGTGTCATAAAGCTGGGTTTGCCTCCAAGGTCCTGTGTTTTCCAGCAGGACAATGACACCAAACATACTTCAAGAAACACTGAGAAATGGATGGAAAAAAGCACTGGGAAGTTCTAAAGTGGTCAGAAATGAGTACGGATCTAAGTCCCATTGAGCACCCGTGAAGAGATATTAAAATTGCTGTTGGGAGACTGAGAGACCACTAGCAGTTTGCAAAAGTCCAAAATTGCAGTTGAGAGGTGTAAGAAGCTTGTTGATGGTTGTAGAAAGCGATTGATTGCAGTTATTTATTCCAAAGGGTGTGCAACCAAATATTACGTTGAGAGTGCCAACTATTTTGTTCGACTCACTTTTGGAGTTTTGTGTGAAATTGGGTCTAATTTGCCTTTTTTTTTTGTGTTGCTTTTATACACAAAATGTAAATAAGCATGTGCATAGCAAAACATGTAAGTACAATAGTTTTCTGGGAGAAATATTTGATTTCCTGGAACAATTTCAGGGATGGCAACATTTATGGCCATGACTGTGTGTGTGTACATAGATAATCTACACAAGTACTGTATATATATGTGTGTATGTGCATATATATATTTATATAATTGTATATATACACACACAAATATATATATATATATATATATATATATATATATATATACTAGAAGGTGGCCCGATTCTACGCATCGGGTATTCTAGAATTTATTGTTTAGTTAATGTATGATTTTTGTTATATATATCGATGTTGTTGTGTGTAGTTGCCAAGTGTTTGTGTAGGGCGCTGTAAATGTTCTGGGTGTTGTCTGGGTGTGGGGGTGTGTGAGAGCGGTGTTGTTTGTGTGTTGCGTTTTGTGTGTTGCGTTGTTTGTGGAGTGCTGTGTGTCTGCAGTGTTGTCTGTGTGTGGTGCTGTGTGTGTTGCGCGGTTTGTGTGGGTGTGGAGTGCGTGTGTGTGTTTTGGGGGAGGTATGTTTTGTGCAATGTGTGTGTGTTGCGCGGTATGTGCGTATATTTGTGTATGCCGCGGTGTTTGTGTGTTGGGTGTTGTGTGTGTGTGCGGCGTTGTCTGTGTGTGTAGGTGTCTGTGTAGGGCGGTGTTTGTGGTTCCCAGTTTGTGTGTGGTGTGTTGTGCGGTGCGCGTGTGGCGGTGTGTGTGTGTTTTGGGGGGAGGTGTGCACCCCCATTGTGCTCCATCCCCCATGCTGCGCACCCCCCATCGTGCTCCATCCCCCATGCTGCACACCCCCCATCGTGCTCCATCCCCCATGCTGCGCACCCCCCATCGTGCTCCATCCCCCATGCTGCGCACCTCCCATCGTGCTCTATCCCCCATGCTGCGCACCCCCCATCGTGCTCCATCCGCCATGCTGCGCACTCCCCATCGTGCTCCATCCCCCATGCTGCGCACTCCCCATCGTGCTCCATCCCCCATGCTGCGCACCCCCCATCGTGCCCCATCCCCCATGCTGCGTACCCCCCATTATGCTCCATCCCCCATGCTGCGCACCCCCCATCATGCTCCATCCCCCATGCTGCGCACCCCCCATCGTGCTCCATCCCCCATGCTGCGCACCCCCTATCGTGCTCCATCCCCCATGCTGCGCACCCCCCATCGTGCTCCATCCCCCATGCTGCGCACCCCCCATCGTGCTCCATCCCCCATGCTGTGCACCCCCACCGTGCTCCATCCCCCATGCTGCGCACCCCCCATCGTGCTCCATCCCCCATGCTGTGCACCCCCCATCGTGCTCCATCCCCCATGCTGCGCACCCCCTATCGTGCTCCATCCCCCATGCTGCGCACCCCCCATCGTGCTCCATCCCCCATGCTGCGCACCCCCATCGTGCTCCATCCCCCATGCTGCGCACCCCCCATCGTGCTCCATCCCCCATGCTGCGCACCCCCCATCGTGCTCCATCCCCCATGCTGCGCACCCCCCATCGTGCTCCATCCCCCATGCTGCGTACCCCCCATCGTGCTCCATCCCCCATGCTGCGCACCCCCCATCGTGCTCCATCCCCCATGCTGCGCACCCCCCATCGTGCTCCATCCCCCACGCTGCGCACCCCCCATCGTGCTCCATCCCCCATGCTGCGCACCCCCTATCGTGATCCATCCCCCATGCTGCGCACCCCCCATCGTGCTCCATCCCCCATGCTGCGCACTCCCCATCGTGCTCCACAGTCACACATCAGACAGTATACACGCACACATCTGATCGCATACACTCACACCCCACTTCTCCCTGTGCCCTCCAGTGGGCGGTCCCAGCAGCTGTGCTGCACGCCGTGCTCCTCTGCCTTCTGCCGACACTCACAGATCCGATCGCATACACTCACACATCAGAACACACACTCACATCCGATCGCATACACGCACACATCCGATCGCATACACGCACACATCCGATCGCATACACGCACACATCCGATCGCATACACGCACACACACTGACGATATCGCACGTATGCGCTCACACACTCACAACATCCGGAGATACCACATGCTTTCGGCCATGTGATCCTCCGGCAGGTCCTGGAAGGTCACTGCACGCACATTATCACCGCCGAGAAGTAAGCGATATCACTGGATGTTGTGAGTGTGTGGATGCGATCTGATGTGTGTGTGAGGTGTGTGTGAGAGTGAGTGAGTGTGATCTGATGTGTGTGTGTCTGTTCTTTTGTGTGTGCGTGTGTGTGTGTGTGCCGTCGCTGCAGGACCTTGATGTGCTCACCTGCTCCCCGTCGGCGTCTGGTGAGTATGACTGCGGGGTCTTCTTTCTTCTGTCTACTCTCTTCTGGGGGTGCCCGCTGCCTATAATGAAGTGTCTTGCAGTGTCTTTAACTCTTTCACCGCTGCATGACACTTCATTATTGACCGCAGCGTATGCCAGCTCCCTGCACATGTGTACCGGGAGCCGGTGTACGCTGGTAACCATGATACACATCGGGTAACTAAGGGAAGCGCTTCCTATAGTTACGCGATGTTTATCATGGTTACCAGCGTACACCGGCTCCGTCACGATCCCAGCATCGCAAGGTTATGTCTGGGCTGGGGGAGTCGGGGCTTCGTTTGAATTCAGGGGAAGGGGCGTGGCCGAGCGGTCGATGCGTGCGGAGGGTCGGGGCAAGCTGCCAATCCATGCAGGGGGCGGGGCCAGGCCGAGGCGAGTGGCCAATCCATGGAGGTGGGCGGGGCCAGGCCGAGCCCGGCGGCCAATCCGAAAGTTGTCACTGTAACGACACAATTTTGGAGCAAGACAGAATAAGGCAATTATATATATATAGATATACTTGTGTAGATTGTCTATGCTAAGGTAAGTGTGCACATGTGTGTGTACAGTATATATACAGTACAGACCAAAAGTTTAAAAGTTTGGACTCACCTTCTCATCTCTAGAATAACTGTTAAGAGGAGACTGTGCAGCAGGCCTTCATGGTAAAATAGCTGCTAGGTAACCACTGCTAAGGACAGGCAACAAGCAGAAGAGACTTGTTTGGGCTAAAGAACACAAGGAATGGACATTAGACCAGTGGAAATCTATGCTTTGGTCTATTCAGTCCAAATTTGATATCTTTGGATTCAACCACCATGTCTTTGTAGAAAAGGTGAATGGATGGACTCTACATACCTGGTTCCAACCATTAAGCATGGAGGAGGAGGTGGTGTGATGGTGTGGGGGTGCTTTGCTGGTGATAAAAACGGTGGCTATACCTGAGTATAGAATATGACTGAGCTGAACCAATGTAGCGGTCTTACATATAACTTATGGTCCATAGCTCTAAGATTGTATGCTTAATTATACTCTTGAGTAACCTTTCCTCGGTACTCGCCGCAGCGCATCTCCTAGTAACAACTTACCTTGCCTAATTACCACAGATGGTCCTTTTGATGAAGACTATAATATGGTTGAAACGTTAATTTTGGACATCATTATGCATGAATTCTTTTTTTCAAAAATTTAATAAAATATAAAAAAGAAACCTTTTTGTGTCTGACTACATTGAGGTAGTGTGCCGGAGCTCTCCTTTTATTATTCTTTGCTGGTGACACTGTTGGGGATTTATCCAAAATTGAAGGCATACAGAACCAACATGCCTACCACAGCAGCGGCGTGCTATTCCATCCGGTTAGCGTTTAGTTGGACCATCATTTATTTTTCAACAGGATAATGACCCCAAACACACCTCCAGGCTCTGTAAGGGCTATTTGACTAAGAAAGAAAGTGATGGGGTGCTACGCCAGATGACCTGGTCTCCACAGTCACCAGACCTGAACCCAATCGAGATGGTTTGGGGTGAACTGGACCGCAGAGTGAAGACAAAAGGGCCAACAAGGGCTAAGCATCTCTGTTGGAAAACCATTTCCAAAGACTACCTCTTGAAGCTCATCAAGAGAATGCCAAGAGTGTGCAAACCAGTAATGAAAGCAAAAGGTGGCTACTTTGAAGAACCTAGAATATAAGCCATATTTTCAGTTGTTTCACTTTTTTTTTTTTTTTTTTTTTTTAAGTATTTCATTCCACATGTTTTAATTCATAATTTTGATGCCTTCACTGTGAATCTACAATTTTCAGAGTCCTGAAAATAAAGAAAACTCTCTGAATGAGAAGGTGTATCCAAACTTTTAGTTTGTACTGTATATGTATATACATGTGTGTATATATCTATATACTTGTGTAGGTTGGCTATGCTGAGATAAGTGTTGGAAGCAAACTGTGAATGTAGAAAACTACAAACCTACATCCGGATATTTCAGTTGTGCTGCCTAATTTACTTTTTATGTCTAGATTGCTTCCAGTAAAATCATATATGATTTTTCTGCAATTGTAATTTTTGGGGGAATTGTCGTGCTTGAGCCAACTTCCCGTTTGTAAATCTAGCCCTAAATCTCTAAAGCTTGTGTGCGTTCCAGAGGAAAATAATTCCTGTTCCCATCAATCACAGCAAATTAACAAAATGTTTTTGCCAATACAAAATGCTCTGGAGAATGTGATCTGAAAGAATAACCTAAATAATTTCATTGTAGTTCTAAAATTGCGCTCTCGGAGGAAATGTAACAATTGACCATAAAGCTTGTGGTTGTTTTGAAAGTGTGCCTGACCCGTAATCTTTTACCTACAAACACATAAATCAGTTTTTCCTGTTTTAAGTGTACTTTTTCTGCTCTTGTTATAATGCGATCTGCCTTGCTGCTGATTAGAAGTACAAGAACTTGACCTGTCGATGGTCAGCAATGGGTTTAGATAAACCTTTTTCTGCAGTCGAAAGGATCGAGTCGGATGCACAACTGTCAAAAACAGCTGTATATCCTGGAGACAACGTACAGATTGGAAAAATGTAGAGACATTGTTGGGACTTTGATAGTAAGATTTAGTTAATGAGCATGTTTTGTGATTTATAACCATAGTGACATGCCATTATACATAAGAATTGCAGATGAAAAAATAGTGCTATATCTTTAATCAAAATGCTGCCTCATTTGCAGTTAAAGCAGTAATACATATTGTTGAAAATGTTGACTTAGCCTTTAGGGTCACGTATTGTACCCTAAACTATACTGGGTATGGTTGCATTCTTGTTACAGATGATTTATCTTTAGCTTAAACTTGTGTTACTTATCATTTCAAAAAGGAAGGATTTTTTTAAGCATGCTCTTGTAAATTCTTCGTATTATCTTTGCCTTTTGTTTCTATCCCTATGAGACGTATGAACTTCTAGAAAGAAACTGCTTTGCATTGTAAATCTCCCAAATGAGGTTGGCTCAATTCAGAAAGTTCAGACACTATGAAATGCGGTGTATCCCCTTTCAGATTAACTGCAAAGAGAATGAACTTAAGAACTTCCTTCCACCCTTTCCACCATGACTCAATGTTTTCCCCTCCATATCTTTGCGTACCAGATGGATAACTTTGTATCTGCTGCTCCGATTAAGTTTTTTTGCGTGGTTACAATATGTTTTAGCATGAAGTAATTGATACAAGTAATGTTGAACCCTTATCTGATCTTTTAACAGGAGAAGCCTACATGAGGTTAAACAAGGTGTCTGATGCCGAGCACTGGTACACAGAGTCTCTAAGATCAAAGCCCGACCACATCCCAGCACATCTTACTTATGGCAAGCTTCTGACCCTTACGGTAAGAAAAGTCGATTTATTTGTGACTCTTCACAGTACCTTTTCATAACACAAGTGGTTTAGAAAAACATTATAGAAAAAGTTTGTAAAATTGCAATGGATTTGCTTTATATTTTATTAATGAAGATGCAGGCTTCTGTAGTTTAATTAATCCTACTTTGGTTTTCACTGATTTATAGGGAACCAACCAGCAGGATTTTCACATATAAAGTAAAGGCTGTACCATAATGGTGTTACGATGGTAAATCAAATAATACCTTCAGTTTAAACATTGGATGTTTGATTGCAGAAAAAAACTTTATCAAATGTCCAGAAATTAATGCTTTGGTTGAGTGGCGTGTGCATCAGGGTGGGACTTTTTGAGTAGAATCTTCAGTAATGATTTCTCCCGTCTGCTTGCCTCCTTCCGTCTATTTAAATTGTTGCCACCATGACTAACACTATGGCCGGCGTGTACACAGTATTAGGCTATGTGCGCACGTGTGCGTATTGCATGCAGTTACTCTGCGTTCTGCACCGCAGCGTAACTGCATGCGTACTGCGTCCCCAGCACAATCTATGAAGATTGTGCATGAGACGTGAGCACGTGGCGTATTAGAACGCAGCAATTCGGCTGCTGCCCGAAGTGTGCGTTCTAAGAAGTGACATGTCACTTCTTTTGTGCGCTTTGCATGCTGTCTATAGGGAGAGGCAGCATGCAGAGCACACGAATTCTGCAGGCACCAGGCGCTTCAGAACGGAGCTTTTCAGCTGCGCTCTGAAGCGAACATTTTGTGTGCGGTGCAGAGCGCACACGTGCGCACATAGCCTTATTGTGAAGTTTTTCTCCAACTCTTCAATAAAATGGCACCAAAATAAGCACATGTTCATACACGCTCTCCAGCACCATTTTACTGAGGTCGCAGTAGTTGGCCATAAATGGCGGCAGTACATGCCCTGATAAGGAAAAAAAAAAAAAAAAGTGCATGTCCTGCCACCGATCATATTTGTCTTTACAGTCTTCAATAAAATGGTGCTGGAGATCGCGTTGTGTGCATGCTCTGCTCCCAGCTCCGTTTTATTGAAGAATTGGAGAAAAACCTGAAAATAATACTGCGCGTGTACTGGCGATAGTGTAAATGCGGCGGCAGAGGGGGGGAAGAAATCTAAATAGAGAGAAGGAAGCAAACAGCCAGGGGAGGAAACATTACTGAAGACCCAACCCACAAAGTCCTGCCGCGATGCACATACCACTCAACAAATGCACTAATTTATGGATCATTTTTCAATCTCTAAACTGAAGGTATGATTTGATTCTCCATCCTAGCGCCTGTAAAGCACTACCTTCACTTTATATGGGAAAATCCTGCTGGTTGGTTCCCTTTAATATACTGATGCTATGCATCTGTTTGTTTATGAATTTCCTGCTATAGTTGATAAACTTTGTACAAGCCTTATAATAATAAATTCACCGATTTAATCAAATCCCAGTAACCACTATGCCAAGCATTGTCTGGCATATATCTGCACTTTCCTTCAGAATTGTACAGAAAACTTTGGACAATACTTTGCAATCAACTTTGGGCAATACTTTGCAAATAGTCAATCAAATGTTGAACTCACTGAATGCATTTAAAGGGAATCTGTAGTAGGATTCACCCTCCTAAGCCATCTATATTGGCACGTAGGTCATAAGAAGCTGACTAAAATGACACCTTGATATATTCTATCTGATGTCTTTTACAGAGAAATTCACATTTTTCGTAATATGTAAATAAGCTGTTAAGATCTATGAGCAGGACACAGATCTCCCTGAGAATCTCCCTTTAGAGATTATTTTAAATGAAAGGAGACAATACCAGTGTGAGAAATGTAGATAAGGAGAACAGGTTGTCAGTCATTACATGTCTCACACTGGTAATGAAGTCTTTTATTTAAAATAATTTCTGGAGGAAGACTCCAAAGGGTATCTATGTGCAGGCCCGTAGGTCTTAACAACTCACTTACATATTGGGGAAAAAAATATTTCTCTGGAATAAGACATCTAATTGCAGCCATCAAGATTTTCTTCAGCTTCATATGACCTACATGTCCAAATAGACAACTTAGGAGTGTTGATCTCACTGACAGATTTCCTGTAAGCAGCATGTAAAATAAAAGGCAAATGGTAATGAGAGATGTAATTCCATCAAAAGCATGTTCAGTTTGAACCCTCACTAAGACTGTATTCCAATTTTGAATACAGTTTATCAATGAGTTCAATATGAATTCTAAAGAGAATATTGTGCTGCTGTTGTTGTTTTGTTTATTTTTAAAAACAAACAATACATAAATAACAAATTACATATCACATACATTATAATCCCATCCCTTCCTTAGCCCCCAGATGGTTAGAAAAGAAACCGAAACAAAGTAGAAAAAGAAAAAAACATTTTTTTAGCCTTTCTCAATCCACTTTATCTAGTGAGATGCCATGTTATTATATCTTCTCCTTTTTCCCCACCATAGACAAAAAGATGTACTTTTACCATTAAACTTAAACCCTGCTCGATCCAGCATGACTACCCATGAGAATTGCTGTTTCGTATTCATATTGCTTAGTGATAATTGCTATTTATATGCATACGTTTCTCTTTTCCTGGAAAATGTTATTCTTTTTGCTACTACTGGATATTTTTTGCATGTCTAAAGTTGAGAACTATAGACTACACTTAAGTTTTGGGAACAGTTAGTTCAGTTGAATACGTGACCTCTACTACTTTATACACCAAGCAGGAGGTCTTCTCTGTAGTCTGGTACCGCTTCTTAAAAATAGCTAAAATATTACAGTACAGAAGCGGCTATAGGTCAGTGCCTAGCTGGAGGTTTGAGGCTTCATGTCATTATAATTGATTGTATCTTAGAGTACCGATCATCTGTCTGTGGCTGCTCTTTTTATTTAAGAAAACAGTGGGCAGCCAAAAACTGATGATATTACTAAATATGACTTCTCAGAAAAAAAGGCAAGAAGAGTTCTTAATCTTTACTATCAAAAGTCAGAACCCAACTTCCAAGTTGTGGGATCCAAAGAGGGAAATGTCACAACCCTCCACGTCCCTTTTCTTTCTAAAGTGAACCTGTCAGGAGCAATATGCACCCAGAATCACGAGCAGTTCTGGGTGCATATTGCTAATCCATGCCTAACCGTCCCTGTATCTAGTAGCATACGTAAAGAGATCTTTAGGAAAAGTATTTCAAAAGATCTGTTATATGCTAATGAGGCCAGGGACTAGTTAAAAGGGCATTAAGGCCCAGTCACACACAACGATTTACCAGCGATCCCGAAAACGATGCGACCTGATAGGGATCGCAGGTAAGTCGCTGGGAGGTTGCAGGTGAGATGTCACACAGTCAGATCTTACCAGCGATGCAGGAACAATACAGGTCGCAGTAGCGACCTGTATCACGATCTCAGCAGTCATTGTGACCCTGTCACACAGTGTCAAACACAGTGATGTGTCTTGCCCAGCAGGACATCGCCTTTGAAAAAAATGGCCTGGACCATTCTGTAACAACTAGAGATCTCACAGCAGGGGCCTGATCGCTGGTAGGTGTCACACATAACAAGATCGCTAACGGGATCGCTACTGCGTCACGGAAACCGTGACTCAGCTGCGATCTCGCTAGCGATCTCATTATGTGTGACGGTACCTTTAGTTCCCTTGGCTAGTCGGCCCCCTGCTAAAATGCTAATGAATGTGCAGCGTGAGAAGTAACAGAGTTTGAAGCCGGGATGCATACACCCAGTTTCATAGTACGCATGACTGGAAATCCGGGACTTCTGATCATGCGCACTGAGCCAAAAAACAGCTTCGGGGTGGTAGTAGAGAGCTGTGAGATTGACCATACCTCTAATGTGCCACATTTATTAGCATGTTAGGACACCCACAGGATCATGCTTACATTCTAATGAATGCCGACTAGTTAAGGGAAGTAACACCCTTATGACTAGTCCGTGCACTCAGTAGCATAAGAAAAATACTTCCTTTCTCGCCTTTTCATTGGGGGACACAGACAGTGGGTTATATGTTGTCTCCAGGGGAGGCTTGACACTAGATTTAAAAAAGTTAGCTCCTCCTTCCACAGCATATAACCCCGGCTAGGCGGGAACTAGCCCAGTTCTTTTCAGTGTCAGCAGGGAGGCTGACACGTTTGGCCTGACAGGCCAGCTTATGTTTTTTGTTTGTTTATTTCTATTTTTCTCCTATTTTTGACTATGGGGCAATACCAGGGTGCCTCGCCACCCCCGTTCCCCCCCATGTACGGGCAGAGGAAACGTGACGTGCAACTGCCGTCAGTCTTCCCTCGCGCCCAAGTGGTCGGGTCTGCGTACCCCTCCAGGCTCCCTGGAAGCACCTCACAGAGGTAGCTACAGAGGGCTAGGCAGAACCGAGTACCTGCTAGCCTTGAGCCGAAGATGCGTCCCAGAGATCCCCGCATCCCAGGACCGACGCGTCCTCAGATGGAGCAAGGGCAGGTAGGGAGACGACGAGTCAGTCCCCTGCATTCAGACCGCCGCTTGAGATGGCGCCGGTGGGGCGATGCAGGCCGTGATCCCGGGGAAGCATCATTAATTTAGCTCCCGGCGTCGGCCTGCATGTTTAGCAACGCCCCTCCACTGCTCTAGAAGCCGCTCCCTCTACTGGGCCGTCTCTCCCCTCCATGCTGCCAGAGAATACTGGACGCCATTACACGTGGGGAGCAGACTTGGGTGAGACCGCCTCCTTGGCTCTGCAACTCTGCAGCACTATATACCGCTCTGTTCAGTGGTATATCGCTGTCTTCCTAGCGGTGTGTGCCTGCTGGCTGGTGGTGTATATCAGCTTTCAGCGGTATATACTGACTGTGCCTGCAGGTATATGTTGACTGTTTGGCAGTGTGTGCCACTTTACTATTGGTATATACCAGCTCTGTATAGCAGTCCCTTTCTAATACTGCTAGTAGCTCCTCACCCACAGTAGTGTAATACTGCTAAAGGCTCACAGTATAATTATACGTTTGTTGCTGACATGCGTAAAAACCGCAAGGGTGATAAATCTTCCCAGGCATCCTCTATGGACCTGTACTATGCTTGCACCACCTGTGGAAGTTAATTTCCCAATGGGCGAAGCTATCCACTCTGCCGAGGCTGCGATGCCCCTACTACAATGTCACAACAGGCGTTGCCGGACCAGGGGGTCGTGCAATCCGTGGGTTCGGCCCCGGCCGCCATTCAGGCAGCACCCCCATCTGAGGAGGCCCTGCATGGGCTCTTCTGATGTCTAAAAGGTTAGATGACCTGGCCGCTCAGATATCTCAGCCTTCCACAGGCTCCCACAGCCTCCCACAGGCTCAGCTCCCTCAGAGGAGCCCGCCTTCGTCTGGTGTATCATCCCCAGTACGTAAAAAGGCTGTCTCCAAAAGGCGCCATTGCGACCGCTCCGCCTCATCTGACTCACACGATGGTCAGTCTGACTCAGACTCCGTGACCTTTAGTAGTCACGATTCCCGAGACTCTGACTCTGATTCAGATGTCCCTTCTGAGTCTAGGCATATGGAAGACACTCTGATAGCGGCTGTCAATCACTCTCTGTCAATTTCTGATCAGCCCTCGGACCTGACTTCTCAGTCGTCAATCAAGCGAGCCAAGAAGCCGCCTAAGTCCTTTGCCCAGGATCAGATTTTTCATCAAATCATATCTAAACGGTGGGATCACCCTGATAGGAGGTTTAATAAAAAATCCTCCTCTTCAATCGCTTATCACTTTCCCCCGGAAATGGTTAAGCCCTGGTCGGTACCCCCCGTGGTGGATCCGCCAGTATCCAGACTGGCTAAACACACGGTTATGTCTGTTTCAGACAACGCGTCTCTTAAGGACTCGTCCGACCGCGCAGTTGATGCTGCGGTCAAATCTATTTTTCAGGCTTCGGGCTCCTCTCTACGCCCCCTGTTTGCCATAACATGGGTGGCTAGAGCTATGAGCGTGTGGAGTAGGAACTTGCGCAAGTTGCTCCGCCCTTGCAATATTCCTCCGGAGGCTCTTGAGATTCTTGATTTGTTCTCTCTCGCCTCTAATTATCTTCTTCACGGCTCTCTAGATGCAGCCAGCTGGTCAGCCCCAACGGCAGTCAATGCTGTCTTCGTCGCAGGGTTCTGTGGCTAAAAATCTGGAATGCGGACAGTGCCTCCAAAAAGTCCCTGTCCACACTTCCCTTCCAGGGTCTTCGTCTATTTGGTGAATCCCTGGACAAGCTCATATCTGAGGCGACGGGTGGTAAAAGTACCATTCTACCACAAAAGCGGCCTGTAGCCAGAAATTTAAAAAAAATCTTCCTGGCGCAGGCAGTCCTTTCGGCCGGCTCCCCAAAAGCCATCGGCCCAAGGACCGTCCCAATGCTCAGATCAAGGATCCGGTCCCTCAAGGGGCTCTTCTTGGCGTTCCCACTCCAAGCAGCCCAAATCCAAGGGACCTCGATCTGTACAGGCCCCCTCAGCATGACGCCAGGTATCCCGCAGATCCGACTTTGTGGGAGGCGGCTTCTGCTTTTCCGGGATATCTGGCTAGAACACACTCACGATGCCTGGGTTCGAGAAATCGTCACCTCGGGTTACAAGATCGATTTCCATTCCCTGCCGGCCACCAGGTTTCTGCGTTCTCGTCTCCGAAAGTCCAAGACGCAAAACCAGGCCTTAATTGAGGCCATAGCTTCTTTACAAAAGGCAAACGTTATCATTCCAGTACCCCTGGAACAGTGCGGCAAAGGTTTCTATTCAAACCTTTTTGTCGTTCCCAAAAAAGATGGCTCTGTCCGCCCTATCTTGGACCTCAAACGGCTAAACAAATTCGTACGCATTCGTACTTTCCGAATGGAATCTCTGAGAGCAGTGCTAGCCGCCATGGAACCTGGTGAATTCCTAGCTTCCATAGACGTTCAAGATGCCTATTTACACATTCCCATATGTGTCTCTCATCAACGGTTCCTTCGCTTTGCCGTAGCACACCGTCATTTCCAATTCAGGGCCCTTCCCTTTGGACTAGCTACTGCGCCTCGGATCTTCACAAAGGTCATGGCGGCCGTCATGTCCATTTTACACCCCAGAGGCATCCTGGTCGTTCCCTATTTGGACGACCTTCTGGTCAAAGGGAATTCTCCTCACGTTTGCTCAGAAAGCGTGCAGATTTGCCTAGACACCCGGTCAAGGCTAGGGTGGCTTGTCAATTTCAACAAGTCATCCCTCATTTCTCATCAACGCATCACCTTTTTAGGTATGCTGATAGACACGGCTCAGTCCCGGGTTTTCCTTCCAGAGGACAAGAGGTCTTCCCTGATCCGGGCTGCCCAATCCCTCTGCTCTCGCCGTCACACATCCCTTCGGAACGGAATGAGAGTGTTAGGCAAAATGGTGGCGGTCATGGAAGCCGTGTCCTTTGCCCAATTCCATCTGCGCCCTCTACAACTGGATCTTCTATCCTCCTGGGACAAGAATCCAGCTTCCCTGGACCGGTCAGTCCGCCTGTCTCGGTCTGCGCTCAGCTCCCTCGTCTGGTGGACTCAAGTCTCATCCCTATCTGAAGGGAAGTCCTTCCGCCTGGTCCACTGGCACGTTGTCACGACGAATGCCAGCCTGATAGGCTGGGGGGCGGTGTTTCTCCACCACACTGTTCAGGAACGCTGGTCTCCTTCCGAGCGCTCTCTGCACATCAATGTTCTGGAGATCAGAGCCATATTTCTGGCCCTTCAGAATCTTCAACCCTTATTACTGGGCCTCCCTGTTCGGATCCAGTCAGACAATGCCACAGCCGTGGCTTACATCAACTGTCAGGGAGGAACTCGCAGCAGGTCAGCGATGAAGGAGGTATCCAGGATTCTTCGTTGGGCAGAGAAGCACATCCCCATCATCTCAGCTGTCCATATCCCAGGGGTAGACAACTTGGCCGCAGACTTTCTCAGCAGGCAAGGTCTAGCGGCGGGAGAATGGTCCCTCCACGATGAAGTGTTCCATCAGATCACTCTTCGTTGGGGGCTCCCAGATGTGGACCTCATGGTGTCTCAAATGAATGCCAAGATACATCCCTTCATATCGCGGTCGAGAGACCCGCTAGCGTTAGCTCCGACGCTCTAGTCTTTCCATGGTCGCAGTTCTGCCTACCCTACATCTTCCCTCCGTTTCCTCTCATTCCGAGAGTAATCAAGAAAATCAAAGCGGAGAGAATTCCGGTGATCCTCGTGGCCCTGGACTGGCCCAGGAGGGCCTGGTACCCAGAGCTCCTCCAACTTCTCAGCGACACTCCCTGGCGTCTTCCCGACCGCCCGGATCTTCTGTCGCAAGGGCCAATATTCCACCAGAATACGGCACAGCTGCATTTGACGGCGTGGCGCTTGAATCCCTGATTCTAGCTAGATCGGGGTTTTCTTCCAGGGTAGTTCATTCTATGCTTAATGCTCGGAAGCCTTCCTCCGCCAGCATTTACCACAGGACCTGGAAGACCTATCTTGCCTGGTGTGACCGTCATGGTTGGTCACCCCTGACCTTTTCAATCCCTAACGTTCTTGCTTTTCTGCAAGACGGTCTGGACTCGGGTCTTGCTCTCAGTACCCTTAAAGGACAAGTTTCTGCCTTGTCGATCTTTTTCCAGAAACAGCTGGCTTCTCGCCCTCAGGTCCGTACCTTCCTTCAAGGGGTAGCGCATTTGGTCCCTCCTTATCGCCACCCCTTGGATCCCTGGGATCTGAATCTGGTTCTGGGAGTTCTTCAACTTCCTCCCTTCGAACCTCTGAGAGAAATCTCTCTTCAAAGACTATCTTGGAAAGTTGCCTTTTTAGTCGCTATCACCTCTATCAGGCGAGTGTCCGAACTGGCAGCTCTTTCCTGTCGTTCACCTTACCTGATATTCCATCATGATAAGGTGGTTCTTCGGCCTTCCCCTGCCTTCCTTCCGAAGGTCGTATCCTCTTTCCACCTGAACGAGGACAGTGTGTTGCCGTCAATCTGCCCGGCCCCGGTCCACTCCTTTGAGAAAGCCCTTCACAATCTGCATCTTGTCAGGGCTTTATGGATCTACATTTCCAGGACAGCGCCGTTGCGCAAATCTAATGCCCTTTTCGTCCTCCCAGTAGGACACAAGAAGGGCAACCCAGCATCTAAATCCATGATTTCCCGATGCATCAGGACTGCCATCTGTGAGGCATACAAGGCACGAGGTGCCGTTCCCCCTCAATCTGTGCAGGCCCATTCTACACGGGCAGTGGGTGACTCCTGGGCTATCCGCCATCAGGCTTCGGCAGCCCAACTTTGCAAGGCCGCTACCTGGTCCAGTGTGCACACGTTCACTAAATTCTACAAAGTGCATACGCATGCCTCCGCGGATGCTGCTCTTGGAAGACAAGTTCTTCAGGCGGCAGTGGCCCATTTATAAGTGGCCACTGCTCGGTTTTGACAGTGTTTTCATATGAGTTCACTGCTGTTGCAGTTGTTAATCAGCCCTTAGCCTGACGTTATACACTGTTGTTAGTTCAGTTCCCACCCAGGGACTGCTTTGGGACGTCCCACTGTGTGTTTCCCCCAATGAAAAGGCGAGAAAGGAAAGGACATTTTTGTGTACTCACCGTAAAATGTCTTTCTTGGAGCCTTTCATTGGGGGACACAGCTCCCACCCTTGTGGTTTTGGTTATCCTTTTCCTACTGCTTTTACACCAAACTGGGCTAGTTCCCGCCTAGCCGGAGTTATATGCTGTGGGAGGAGGCGCTAACTCTTTTTTTAAATCTAGTGTCAAGCCTCCCGTGGAGACAACATATAACCCACTTTCTGTGTCCCCCAATGAAAGGCTCCAAGAAAGACATTTTACGGTGAGTACTCAAAAATGTCCTTTTCTCTAAAGATTCCTTTGTCTATGCTAGTGTATACAGGCACAGTTGGGCTAGGTTCATATTCCATCTGACGGGTTCCCTTTAAAACATGAAATATTTTGTGTTATTAGGAGATCTTATGTTTGTAACTAACATTATTACAAGACACTTGCCTTATCGATAACATTATTTTAGCCGAACCGGTCACTAACTGCTTTGTGTGTAATGCACCAGGTCTGTTTTATTGAAAGCACACATCTCGCAATAACACGAAAGATCTCACATCTTGGAGGGCTGGGGGATTCCATGACCTTGAAGTTAGGATTTTTGTTTTTTTACACTGGCATTGGGGACTATTGTTTATGTGCTGTACATATACGACTCTACAACTTTCCTACAGTTTTTATATTTGCTTATACCACCAAAAGGAGTAGTAAAGCAGTGGCTTAGGTGGGTGAAAGAGTGGCTTTACTTGCCAGCAAACTGTATCTTTGCCAAGACTGATAAGTCCCTTCATTTACATTCTCCGTTATACACAGAAAAGCAAAGTTGTTGGATATCCGTCAAATACATAGCTTTTTGGTGCCCTGTGGGATGGATGTCTTTTCCAATAAAAATGTATTAATATTTGCTGTCAGACGATACCAAAGGATTGAAAGAAGTCTGTAAGATCTCACGTATTTAATGAAATATCTTGAAGCAACTATAAAGGATGCCCTGAGTAACCTATTTGTCTTACTGCAGGAGTGCAAGTATGCAATGAACGCTTATGAGTTCTCCTGGCAGCTCAGTCATTTATATCCTTCCCACAAAGGAATCCTAGATCTTGTTTAAGACTTCTAATTGAAGGGCTCCTATTTCTGTGCCGTGACTTAGACTCTGAGTCAATGGTGACAGAACCAGGTGCAGTCTTACTCCTCTAATACACACATCTTCACACTAGGTGGCCCCGAGTACAGTTTGGTTCTCTTTTATATTCTCTTATAGAGATCCTTGCAGTTGTGTGTTTGAACATATAAATGAAAGTGCATAATGGGAACAAACATTTTGAAAATTTTTTAATTATCTCAACTCTTTATAGAAATTGCTGTCAGAAACTTTGTACTGTGCATTAGTTTTTTTTTAATATATATTACATATATATATATATATATATATAAAATGCTACTTCTACTTAGAAACACTTAAATTCTGTGTCATTAGCAGGTACGTTTCACTTATGGTTGAGAGTAGACATAGGAGGCGTTATAGTGATAGAAAAATGTTTTAATGTGGAAAATGTAGATGCCTAGTTTTGATATTCATCACCATACTGGATGCAGAAGAAGGTAACCGCTGGACTATAATTCAGTGTCTCTTCCTTAGAACAGTACCGTGATACCATTATTCCCCCAATAAGTTAACATGATCTCATTATTCCCCCAATAAGTTAAACATGATACCATTATTCCTCCAGAGTTTAAGATATAACTCTAAATCATTGTTGTCATAACCTAAAAAATGTGTGACTGACCGGACTGCAAACACGAAAAAGGGTAGAGAATTGAGTCAGAAAGCTCAGGTAAAGGACATAACCTGGTACATTATGCTAAACGCTATTTTAGTTCCAAATTAAATTCTTTATTAATAAAGGGTTTGTTCACATGCAGCATTTTTGCCATACTTTTTCTGAAGCCAAAACCTACTTTCTTGGCAGTGAAAGCACTGCATTCATTTTCCAGCGTTTTCTGAATTTTTGGGGTACAGATTACGTGTGCTTTGTCCACATTAAATGTTTAATAAAATGAGTTTTATTCACCAAAAAGGCTTCAAAAAAGGAGCAAAAAAAATTGTTTTTTGCAGCACTTTCTCACTTTTTCTTAGCTTTTCTTTTGTGCTACAAAGACGCTCAAAAAATTCACGTAGTTTCAAAATGATTGCAATTCTCCAATTCAGTCAAGAAAAAAGAAAATTGCATGAATGAGATTTCTGAAATTCATATCTTTATATCTTTCTCTGGTACTGGAAAAAATAAGAAATGGTGTGAACATAGGCTAACAGACAAAGTACAGATATATAAATTTGGTAAAAAATAATTCTACATCAATTAGACAAGATAATTCAATTATTTGGGACTTTTTTGCTGTCCTCCCATTGACCTACTTTACTTATAATGACCCTCTGACTTTTTGCCCTAACATATTCGAATGAATGGACAGGTCACCAGATCTGCCCGCTCCTCATTTGCAGCTCAAATCGAATGAGACCAGCCTTATGCTGGTGTCATTCGATTTGGATTTCTTTTTTTTTTGCCACCACCCACCAGAAAGAAAAGTACAAATAGTTAAAGAAGAGATCAACAATGGAAACAATAAAGGTTCTCAGACCCTTGTAAAATGCATCTTAAAGCCTTTGACTGGCTTACAAAATGTCACCACAGTGAATGGTTTTCTAAAGCTTCATTCTTGTTTGAACCTTCCAATTGAATTTGGAAAATAAATTGCCGCTCAGAAGTTTTGGAATATTTTCCAAATCCAGGAAGGTGTGGGATGTGTACACCTGATCATAAAACAAAACAACTTTGTCACATCATGGCTGCAGTCTAAAGTTCATTAAAGAGACTCTCTCATTCGCACACCCAGATAAGCAATGTCCAGAGATACAGCCTTGACAAAACCATTATTGGCAGGAAAAGTTGTGGATGGTAATTGGGTGAATGTTGTATTACAGGCTTGCAAAATTACCGTAATGTCCGACTATGTCATAAATGTCAGGCCAAGAATCACTCATTGCTTATTACTATCAATTATAGACTGACCAATAATAGGGGGGGGTCATAGAAGGGGGACTTGCCTCTGTAAGCCACATATAGAAAAAAGTGGCCATAACTATTGTGGGACAAATATTTTAAATGGAATTTTATTGCTTGACAAAACTTGTGTATAGCTCTTGTCCAGTACAACTGCTATATAGTGTTTTTAGATGATTTGTTTATGTAGCATTTTTTTCATTGTAATTGGATGACAAGAATTACATCCAGTAGATAGTTTTCTACTGTAAGGGTTAAAAATCCAAAGCATACACTTTACATTCATTGCAGTGGGTAAATTATTTGATACATTGATTAATTGATACAATATTTGAAACTACACTTAAGCCATGATTTAACAAAGCTTTTACACCTTGAGGTTGCACTTAAATGTAGTGACTGTTGGCATTCTTACACCATTTTCACCCAGTTGCGACAAAGTGGATGACGCAGAAGCTGGACAGGGGTAGGGCCACCACCGCTCATCAAATTCATGATGAATGGTTGTATTTGCTACGCCACAAAATCTACTGTAGCAGGGACTAAAGTAAGATTTTTGGCAAGGTGCATGCCACTTAGAATCATAGAATGGTAGGGCTGGAATGGACCTTCTGGGTCATCTATTCCAGCCCCCTGCTCAAAGCAGGATTCACTAAATCATCCCAGACAGATGTCCGTCCAACCTCTTTTTAAATTCTTCCATTGAGGGAGGACTCACAACCTCTTGTGGAAGCCTGTTCCACTCATTGATCACTCTCACTGTCAAAAAGTTTTTTCTAATATCTAATCTGTGTTCCCTCCCCATCAGTTTCATCCCATTGCTTCTAGTCTTTCCTTGTGAAAATGAGAATACAACTGATCCCTCTACAGTGTGACAGCCTTTAAGATATTTGTAGACAGCTATTAGGTCTCCTCTCAGTCTTCTCTTTTGCAAGCTAAACAATCCTAAATCCTGTAACCTTGTTCCTCATAGGACATGGTTTGCAAACCAGTCACCATTCTGGTCACTCTTCTCTGAACTTGCTCCAGTTTGTTGATGTCTTTTTTAAAAAGTGGTGCCCAGAACTGGACACAATATTCCAGATGAGGTCTGACCAAATTTTGCTCATTGCCTGATTAATTTATGTTCTTCAATTGTGTTTTTAGTTATTCAGCATGAAAATAAGCAATTTTGCAATTTAGTTGCTTTTTCCATTTGATGTTATTCTCCTGCTGAGAGATGAGAGATTTTATCTTTTATAGTGTACAGCTGGTTTCCATGGAGACAGGATTAACTCTTAACCTTCCTCCCTCGTCTCACGCTCATCGTCCGAAGAGATGCAGTTATAAATCACTTAAGGCCCAGTCACACTAAACAACATCGCTAGCAACATCGCTGCTAACGAACAACTTTTGTGACGTAACAGCGATGTTGCTAGTGATGTTGCTGTGTGTGACATCCAGCAACAACCCGGCCCCTGCTGTGAGGTCGTTGGTTGTTGCTGAATGTCCTGGGCCATTTTTTAGTTGTTGCTCTCCCGCTGTGAAGCGCACATCGCTGTGTGTGACAGCGACAGAGCAACAACTGAATGTGCAGGCAGCAGGAGCCGGCTTCTGCGGACTCTGGCAACCACAGTAAACATCGGGTAACCAAGAAGCCCTTACCTTGGTTACCCGATATTTACCTTCGTTACCAGCGTCCGCCGCTCTCACGCTGTCAGTGCCAGCTCCTGCTCTGTGCACACGTAGCTGCAGTACACATCGGGTAATTAACCCCATGTGTACTGTAGCTAGGAGAGCAGGGAGCCAGCGCTAAGCGGTGTGCGCTGGTAACCAAGGTAAATATTGGGTTCGTTACCCGATATTTACCTTAGTTACCAAGCGCAGCATCGCTTCCACGCGGCGCTGCTGGCTGGGGGCTGGTCACTGGTTGCTGGTGAGCTCACCAGCAACTCGTGTAGCCACGCTCCAGCGATCCCTGCCAGGTCAGGTTGCTGGTGGGATCGCTGGAGCTTCGCAGTGTGACATCTCACCAGCAACCTCCTAGCAACTTACCAGCGATCCCTATCAGGTTGGATCGTTGTTGGAATCGCTGGTAAGTTGTTTAGTGTGACTGGGCCTTAACCAAGCAGCTTTCAAAGCAGGTTTTCTAATCACAGCTAGAGCTGTCTGCTTGTTCAAATGCTTTGTTATATGTTTATGCAAATATAGGGATAACCGTATATACTCAGAACTAACCACTGAGAGCTTAATGGGATACAGCAAAACTTGTGCTGAGCTTTATAGTTCTACTAATACTAAAGTTTGTCACTCACGGCCTGCTAGGAGCTAGAAAGTAAGGTAACTATAAGGAAAATGTTATGAACTGCTCAAAGGACAACTTGAGAATACCCCTTTAGGAGGCATGTGCATCTTAATGAATCAGGATCCTTGCACTCCACCCTGACCTCTCACCAAAACCGGTGTGAAAATCGCCTATTTTGATTAATTGGGGTCTTAGCAAATTTTCTTAGTATAGTTTGCTCAGCATTAGTTCTCTAATTTGTAGTGCCTCCCTCAGCTGATATCTTGGGCTAACTATCCATCTTACAATAAGATTGGGACGCTATCATCATTGACGCTATCATCATTCCTAGTGTTGCTTCTGTGTTCCTATAAGAAGTGGAAATCTTTTCCATTTCTCATTATATTAGATTGACTTTTTTTTTTTTATTCCAACTCTTCTTTTCTTCCTCTTGCTTCCATATGTAATTGAGACATCTGGCTCCTATTGATTTTGTAGGCAAAACATTGTCTGGGTTTGCTGATTGTGGTCTTTGATTAATATTACTTTAGGTTACACATTTGCACTTGCACTCCACACCCCCTGCCATCTGTCTTCCCTTTTGCTCTGGTATTTCAATATGAAGGTTGACATGTGGTTAATAATCTGCAGATAGTTCACGCTAGTATAATTTTTTATGTTGTTTTGACGTATATGTTTTTATAGGATTCAAATGAATGCCAAATGTGTTGGTTTTTATCAGAGTCTGGGCAGTATGTCATCTCCATTGGTAATTTAATATAATAGTACCCAAAAATTGTGGTCTGGAGAATGGGTTGAAAGTATAAGGGGGTTACTTTTGGAAAGTGACCAGCTTTCATTAACAGAACACCAATAAACCTAAATGGTGCGGACAGCTTTACTTCCGTCTTCACGGGTGACGTTTTGAGCTCTTCACCAAGACATTTTGTTGTGTGTACTAAGAAGGTGGATTTGGTCAAAAATACTGGTTTTTTTTTTTATACCGTAGCTGTGCAGTGTAACTTTCAAAACTGTTTCAACGTAGATATGTGTTGGCAAGGTATGCCTGGATTGCTGAAAAGCAAGAGTCCAGTTATTCTTCTTGTGACAGCGTTTGGCTTTAGGGACGTGTAATGTTTTTGTGGTAATGTGAGAAAGAAGTGCTCATCCAGACACTCATCCTTTTCTGGCATGACATGATTGCAATTGCACTGATCTGTGAATTGGGTGGCCTGTTCATCAAACCACTAAACAACAAAAAGGCTTACAGCTTCCATGTTTGGCAGTATTAACGTGTTTATAAATCAGGTTTTGTTATGCTGTGTACAGCAAAGACAGAATTTCCAGAAAATTGTATGCTTCATCGGTATTTGAATTACAGTAAAAAAATGTTTATTTTATTTTTTTAATAGTAGACTCCTTTTTTTCATAACTTGCGAGGATTACAAACTTGGCCACACTGATCGTTAGAGGTTATTTTTGGTCGGGAGAAGGAACTGAGTAATAAATTTGACTTAGATGACTATTGTGTAACATGACGCCAACCCTTTATGAGAGTTTACTGCATTTTTCCCCATTTGTATTGTTTTTTTGGGAATTTATGAACATAAATATAAAATGTACATTATTTTGTTGTGTAGGTTGCAAGATTACATTCTTCCTGAACATTTCCTGACAAGGAAATGCACTACTGACTTCTGAAACCTCACTATTGCCCTATAGTGATAGGCTTCCTATGTAATATTATTGTAGTTAAAGGCTCATTTATGCCATCCAATTTCAGGCCAGTAACAAGGTCCGAATGTCAATGCTGTGTAAGAAAACAATAACTGGGACAGAAAAATCACTAATATGATATTTTTTCCCCATATTCAGTGCATGTTATGAGCCTCACATCCACTGTGCTGGAGAGAATAATTTATTTTTTATTGTCTCCATAGCATTTTACTTGAATGATTGCTGGCATGCTTACATGGGCTGATAATCAGGAATGAGTATTTCAATGAATGCTTGTTTGCCAACTATCAACTTTTCTTACCATCACATACCTACAGACACCCAGTGGGACCCTACAAAGGACCCTACAGAGGTTTGCAATCAGCTGATAGTCTCTAACTACAGACTATTGTAAAACAAAGTAATAAAGGGAACCAAGCACCAGGTTTTTCCCTATAAACTACAGGCAGTGCCATAATGGCACTAGTATGCTTTGTAATATTTACTCCTCCTGTCTTACCTCCTTTTCTGTATTTAAATTTTGCACTGTTGCCATTACCGCTATGAGTAGCAGCTCATGCGCTGATGAAAAAAGAATCCCATCTGCAGTCCTTAAAGCTCATGGAAGTCACACAAAATATTAAATATGGCTCTAGCACCATAACTTCATTCAGCAATGTTATGCAACATATCTTTGTATTAGAAGTTAATTATTTGTTTGAATTTCACATTACTTTCTGTGGGCGCCAAACTTTTGTCTTGACAAAATCTGACCTTTCTGTGTTCATTAAATGATCAATATTTCAGCTTTGCAGCAACTTTATTTTCACAACCTAAACCAAATTTGGGAGGGTTTCAGCTTTCAAAAGAGTCATTTATGAAACCAATGGATGACTTTAAAGTCAGGTTGTGAGCTTTTAATTACATAACATGGTTAAGTGACAGAACTTCTATCAGGGACTGTACACGTCAGCACACGTGCCGTGATCTAAGATGCCAATGCGTTGCTATGACAGCAGGAGGTCCGTTAAAGACATCTGTGCGTCTCATAGCACTACTTCTTTAAAACTCTGCCGGTGGCCGAGCTTCAAAGGACACTGTGATTTTCCGGCCTCCAAGTGGTTCCAATGGGACTCCTTCTTGTCTAGTAAAACACTTCTTGAACTACTTTAACCTCCGGACGGGGGGCACTCTGGCCTTTTCTTTTCCAGATAGTTCACACCGCACTTTTGACAAATTTTCAGCTCAACGGACATTGCATCAGTCCCGGTCGCCTCACTCTGCTTTCTATTCTCTCCCTTCTCTGCACTACCCCTATTTCTCTAGACTCTGTGACTTCCTCTTGTTTGAATATCTTCTCCTTGATTTATCGTTGTATTGTTTTGTTTTTTTTTTTTAAGTGATTATCTATGTTCCATTTATACCATCCATAGAATGTTGCGAAGCCGGCGAAAGCTTGGTTTAGCATTAACTTCTGATCTGTTTCATTTGCAATAGTATGGATGTATGTTCTAATTTTGTATTTCCTGGAAAATTAATAAAATCTTAAATTGGAAAAAAAAAAAAGGACACTGTGATTTTCACTATATGCAGCAATGCTATGGCATTGCTGTATATAGAACAAGTAATCAGATGATCGCAGCTTCCAGTCCTCTAAAGGGAATATTAAAAACAGTGAAAAGTAAAATTAAAAAAATGAAAAACTCAAAAGTTTAAATCCCCCTCCCATTTGCTCCATTAAAAATAAAGATAAGAACAATTTTAAGATAAGTCCGATTTATCAAAATATAAAAATAACCCTATTGATAAACACTGTAATCAAAAGAAATTCAAGAACTCCAAAATAGTTTTTTTTGGTCTTTACATTCCACAAAAAATGATGTAACAAGCGATCAAAACATGTCTATCAGAAAATAGTATTATCAAAAACGCTGTCTTGTCATGCCACAAAAAGCCATTCACAGCTTCATCGACCAAAAAATTAAGATGTTATTTGTCTTGGAACATGGTGACACAACCGCCTAAATTATCGCCGTAATCATACTGGTGATGAGGAAAATATTACTGCGAAGTCATTTTTACCACAAAATGTACACCATCAAATCAGTTCCTAAAAAAAAAACATAACAGAATTGTGTTTTTTTTCACAATTTTTCCCCATCTGGAATTTTTTCCCTGTTTTCCAGCACACTAAGTGGTAAGATTAATGGTGCTATTCAAAAGTACAACTTGTCCCGCAAAAAAAACAAGCCCTCATATGTCTACGTGGACGGAAAATAAATAAAACAAGTTATGGCTCTGGGGAGAAGGGGATGAAAAAACTAACACTCAGAAACAAATATTGGCCCCATTGTGAAGGAGTTAAACAAACCAGAATATTGGTTAAAACCTTAGATTCCTCCAACTACCTTTGCTCTGACAGCTTGACATACAATTTGCTTTTTCTCACGTAGTCACACGTAATTGCTTACCAACAGTCTTGAAGGAGTTCCCACAGGTGCTGGCACTTGTTGGCTGCCTTACCTTCACTCTGTGGTCCAACTTACACAAACCAAGTCAGTTGGGTTTAGCTTAAGTGATTAAGGAGGCCATGTCATCTGAGTCCACATTCCATCCTTCTCCCTCTTGATCACATAGTTCTTACATAGCCTTGAGGTGGGTTTGGGTCAGTGTCCTCTTCCAACAAAAATAATGCTCCTACTAAGAAGTGAATGCCAGATAGGATTGCATGTCATTTCAGAATGCTGTGATATCCATACTGAGTAAGTGTGCTTTCAATTTGGAATAAATCCCCAACTGTGTGACTAGCAAAGTACCCCCACATGATCATACATGCATCATGGTGGGTACCACACATGTAGACGGCATCCACTCACATTTTCTGCAACTCTCAAGGAAATGGCAGTTGGTACCAAAAATCTAATATTGTAACTATTTTGACCTCCAGATAATTCTAGGTCATCCTTTCCTTCGACGTTTCTCATGAAAGACAATTTCATCATAGGTTCTAGCAATTTTCCAGATTTCCCGACCTTAATGTCTTCGAGTAATGAAGGACTATTGTTTCTCCTTACTTAGTTGCCTTGTTCTTGCAATATTCTATGTTAGAACATTTATCGAACAGGGTTATGCAATGTATGGAACTGTGCACCAACACTGCCTCTGCTAAACACACCTGAGGGTCACAAACACTTCCTGAAGGCCAGTAACTCCAAAACTAATCTTTTGAAGGAGTCATAACTGTTCATTGGAATCAATTTGAGGTGATTAATTTATTAAGCTACTTGAGAGAATTCCAAAGCTGTCATCAGAATAAAAGAGGAAAATTGAGAGAAATCTAAGGTTTAACACATATTCTGACTTGTTTCATATGTGTTTCTATACTCCTTATTTTCATGTGTGTTAATTTGTGGTTTTGTCGCCTTCAATTTAAGTCTACAAAGGGCACATTCCAGTAAAAACATAGAAAACCATTGCATGAATAACTGTGTCCAAATTTTTTAACCGTACTGTATATACAATATATCATAAGTGAATTTACATTTTTGTAAATTTTATTACATCTTTTAATGGAACAACACTGAGGATATCACACTTTGATACAATGTAAAGTAGTCAGTGTAGTGCTTGAATAAAGATGTAAATTTGGTGTGCCCTCTAAATAACTCAACACACAGCTATTATTGTCTAAACCACTGGCAACAAAAGTGAGCACACCCCTAAGTGAAGTGGCAAATTGTGCCCAAAGTGTGAATATTTTGTGTGGCAAGCATTTTTTCAAGCGCTGCTTTAATTCTCTTGGGCATGGAGTTCACTACAGATTCACAGTTTGCCACTGGAATCCTCTTCAATGATGACATCAGGGAGCTGGTGGATGTTAGAGATCTTAGGCCATGTGCCCACGGGAGCTTTTTGCTGCGGAGTTTGCCACGGAAAACCTGCGGATTTTTCTGGATTTTCCAGATAAATCCGCAGGTTCTAGCATGTTCAGGCACTCCCCATGTTACCCTATGGGACATGGGGAGTGTCTGTGTCCACGCTGCGGAAAGTGCGGCTGCGGAATCTCCTGCGGAGATCCCTCAGCCGCACCTAACTGCATGTCAATTATTCATGCAGATTTACTTGCGGAGATTCCGGCCCTCCGCTATGGAGATAGAGGCCGGGACGTCCGCAGGTAAATCGCGTGAATCTCCGTATGTTTCCCGCAGCTATTCCGCTGGAAACTCGCAGCTAAAAATAGCTGCGGCTGCCGGCGGGCAGTTGCGGGAAACACGTGGCCGTACCTGCGAATATATCCGCAGGTACGAGCGTTCCGTGGGCACATGGCCTTACTCTCCTCCATCTTCCGTTTTAGGATGCACCACAGATGCTCAATAGGGTTTAGGTCTGAAGACATGCTTGGCTAGTCCAGCACCTTTACCTTCAGTCTCTTTAGTAATGCAGTGGTCGTCTTGGAGGTGTGTTTGGGGTCATTATTATGTTGGAATACTGCTCTGCTGCCCAGGTTCCGAAGGAAGGGGATTGTGCTCTGCTTCAGGCTGTCACAGTACGTATTGGTATTCTTGATTCCCTCAACCCTCAATGAACTGTAGCTCCCCACAGCCGGCTGGACTCCTGTAGACCCAAAGCCTGAGACGCCCATCATCATGTGTGACTGTAGGCTAGACACACTTGTCTTTGTAATTCTCACCTAGTTGTCACCAGACCACAGGACATGGTTGCAGTAATCCATGTCCTTAGCTGCTTGCCTTCAGCAAACTGTTTGTGCGCCTTCTTGTGCATCATCTTTAGAAGAGGCTTCCTTCTGGGACAACAGCCATGCAGACAAAGTTGATGCAGTGTGCAGCATATGCTCTGAAAACAGGCTGGTCACTGCTGCAATGCTGGTAGCACTCATATGTCTATTTTGAAAAGACAACCTCTGGATATGACGCTGGGTATGTGCACTCAATTACTTTGGGTGACCATGGTGAGGCCTGTTCTGAGTGGTACCTGTCTTCTTAAATCACTGAATGGTCTTGGACACCATGCTTCAGCTCAGTTCATGGCGTTGTCCCTCTTATAGCCTAGGCCATCTTCAAACAGAGAAATCTGACACCTTGTAACACTGATCAGCCAGGGAAAATGGCTAATTGGGCACAATTTTGTCAATTTCACCAAGGGGTGTACTTACTTTTGTTGGTCAACATGGGAAAGACAAAGGAGCATTCCAAGGCCATCAGAGACAAGAACGTGGAGGGTCACAAGGCTGGCAAGGGGTACAAAACCCTTTCCAAGGAGTTGGGCCTTCCTGTCTCCACTGTTGGGAGCATCATCCGGAAGTGGAAGGCTTATGGAACTACTGTTAGCCTTCCACGGCCTGGACAGCCTTTGCAAGTTTCCACCCGTGCCGAGGCCAGACTTGTCCGAAGAGTCAAGGCTAACCCAAGGACAACAAGGAAGGAGCTCCGGGAAGATCTCATGGCAGTGGGGACATTGGTTTCAGTCAATACCATAAGTAACGTACTCCACCGCAATGGTCTCCGTTCCAGACGAGCCCGTAAGGTACCTTTACTTTCAAAGCATCATGTCAAGGCTCGTCTACAGTTTGCTCATGATCACTTGGAGGACTCTGAGACAGACTGGTTCAAGGTTCTCTGGTCTGATGAGACCAAGATCGAGATATTTGGTGCCAACCACACACGTGACGTTTGGAGACTGGATGGCACTGCATACGACCCCAAGAATACCATCCCTACAGTCAGGCATGGTGGTGGCAGCATCATGCTGTGGGGCTGTTTCTCAGCCAAGGGGCCTGGCCATCTGGTCCGCATCCATGGGAAGATGGATAGCACGGCCTACCTGGAGATTTTGGCCAAGAACCTCCGCTCCTCCATCAAGGATCTTAAGATGGGTCGTCATTTCATCTTCCAACAAGACAATGACCCAAAGCATACAGCCAAGAAAACCAAGGCCTGGTTCAAGAGGGAAAAAATCAAGGTGTTGCAGTGGCCTAGTCAGTCTCCTGACCTTAACCCAATTGAAAACTTGTGGAAGGAGCTCAAGATTAAAGTCCACATGAGACACCCAAAGAACCTAGATAACTTGGAGAAGATCTGCATGGAGGAGTGGGCCAAGATAACTCCAGAGACCTGTGCCGGCCTGATCAGGTCTTATAAAAGACGATTATTAGCTGTAATTGCAAACAAGGGTTATTCCATAAAATATTAAACCTAGGGGTTGAATAATAATTGACCCACACTTTTATGTTGAAAATGTATTAAAATTTAACTGAGCAACATAACTTGTTGGTTTGTAAGATTTATGCAACTGTTAATAAATCCTGCTCTTGTTTGAAGTTTGCAGGCTCTAACTTATTTGCATCTTATCAAACCTGCTAAATTTGCAGGGGGTTGAATACTACTTGTAGGCACTGTAAAATGTACAGAAATGGGAGGGTTGTAGTCACTTTTGTGATATACTGTATATTATCTATTTTTTTAAAATGTATTTTGGAAAAAAAAAACAAACATTGAGAGCGTATTAAGTTTCCATAAAATAAATACTTGTATACGTTCACTTTAGGTAAGCTATGTCCCTACTGACTTCTTTCACTTTATAGCTTTTACAATGATAAAGAGTGATTGACACTAAACACCTTCACCACCCGGCAACTTTACTTTTTTCATTTTTCATTCTTCCAAGAGCCATAACAGTTTTATTTTTCTTTCACTATAGCCATATGAGGGTTTGTTTTTTCCAGGACAAGTTGTACTTTTGAATGACACCATGCATTCTGCCACATATTGTACTTGAACACAAGAAGAAAATGCCAAATGCAGTGAAACTGCAAAAATATCACATTTTACAATTTATTAGATTTTTTTTTTTATTTAATATGTGCAATATCATTCCCCAGGTCAGTACAAGTTTGTTGGTGCCAAACTTGTATAGTTTTATTTTTATGAAAGTGGTGAAAAAAAATTCTAAATTCCGGTGTTTACAAGGACTACATCATGACCATGGGGTCGACAGATGACCCTCGACTATCTTGGCAACCCATCAAATCACGAGGCCACTGATGGCGGTGAGGAATGGCACCATCCCTGTCAGAACGAGTTAAAGCCCACTATCAGACATTGACATCTTTAATTAACTAGTTAACAGGCACAGGTGGATCAGAGATCTACCTGGGACTTTTAACTGCACATCAGCTGATCAAATTAGCCATCGTGTGTACAGACAGACACAACCTATGATGTACTGGTACATTATAGGTTGTGAAGGGGTTAATATCACAGTTATCTGAGTCTCTTAGAGGCTTTTCAAGTTTTCAATTATCCCTGTCCTTTACCTGTGGTTTGTTTTTTGTTGTTTTTTAAAAAAACAGGTCTTTGTTCACCCTCCCAGGGTTCAGAGTTGAGTCACAGCTCCGACTCTATCTTTTTTTTGTCTGCTGCACTAACATTACTTTGATATTGCTGCAGCCAGCGGCTTGTGCCGTCTACTTGGACAGGACTGCTGAGCGCAGTTTATTGGTTGCACTGTGCTGGTGTGATGTTACCAGAGCAAACACTAGTAGACACCAAGTGCAATGATAGAGATGCTGTATAAAGCAGAGGGGTTTTTTTGTTTTTGGTTTTTTAAAAGAAACTGGAAAAAACCCTTAAAGGCTGTGTTCACACAGGGCGTTATTGCTGCATGTTTTTCTGCAGCAAAACCTGATCTCTTGGCAATATAAAAAAAGCTTTTTTCGCGGCTTCATTTGTCTACAGTACATGTTAAAATAAAATTAGTTTCCTTCACTAAAAACACACAAAAAAAATGCAGTGCGGCATTTTTTCATTCATTTTTTTCAATGGTGAAAAAAGCTGAAAGAATTGACCTGCTTGTTCTTTCAAAAACGCAGGAGTTTTCCATTTCAGTCAGGAATAAAAAAAACAAGTTATCTGTGCATGAGATTTCTGAAATCTCATAGGGTTTGCTGATTCCATAAAAAGCAGCTTTTTATTAGCTTCGATTTGCATAAAGCCAATGAAAAGATACCTGCGATATTCTGTGGCATTGACTTTTTAATCATTATACAAGCTATAATATGAAATAAATACACTTCAGAAGGGACACAGCTTACTTAAAGTAGACCTACCTAAGGCAGGCCAGAGGAGAGGGTTTTTCTGAAGCCAGAAACCCCTGTCATTTAAGTTTTTTCTTAGATTCTTGCAGCTGTTGTTGTGCCGTGTAATAAACTAATATCACTCTTTGAATTACAATGATAAAACTGTTTAGCACAGAGCTGGATCAAATTCCTAACCAAGATGTACATTTTCACCACTTGTCAGAAATGTATAAATAAATTTCACTTATAATGCTCACACATATACACCATGTTCCAAATTATTATGCAAATTATATTTTTCTCTGATTTTCCTAAATGGTCGGTGCAAATGACACTCAGTCTAATAAACATCATCACCCGTCACAGTATACATTGAATTTTATTGAAAAAATCTCCCAATGATAACAGTATAATCTTCAAAATTAAAAAAAACCTCAAAATGCACTGTTACAAATTATTAGGCACAGTAAACTTTCTAAACATTTAATATGTTTTAACCCTCCGTCGCATACAATATCGGTTCTAACGAGTTCACATACAATGTGACTGTCAGGCGCAGGCTAGAAAAATACCTATAATATCTAATGTTTGCAATTTCAGTGCTCTAAAAGTGATCAGTGACCTTCATAGGGATGTAATAAGTAGAGATGAGCGAACCGGTCCCGGTTCGGCTCGAGGTCGGTTCGCCGAACGGAGGTCCCGTTCGAGTTCGGCTCATCGAACGTTCGACGAACCGAACTCGAACTGCATAGGAAACAATGGCAGGCAATCACAAACACAGAAAAACACCTAGAAAACACCCTCAAAGGTGTCCAAAAGGTGACAAACAACTCAAACACATGAGAAAGTGACAAGGACATATACTCATGCGAAAACAAAACAGCTGGACAAGGAAAAAGAGGAGGACACACAGATATAGGCATGGCACGCCATTCTAAAATCATGTAAAACACCGCAAGGTGACTCCAAGCGTAGTCTCCCTTTTTTTTCCAAAAATTGGGCCCCACACACACCCACCCATTCAGTGGCAGCAGTTGTGCCCCAGTTGTACAATTCACAGCTAGATTTGCATCAAGCACATTCAAAAATACGCCATTCTTATCCGTCCCCAGGATGACACTGGGGTAGGTAGCAAAGTCTTTCCTGACCCCAGCTCTGTTCATCTTGGCTTCTTTTAAAAACACAGCAAGCAAGGGTTACTCCAAGCGGAGTCTCCCTTTTTTCCAAAAATTGGGCCCCACACACACCCACCCATTCAGTGGCAGCACTTGTGCCCTAGTTGTACACTTCACAGCTAGATTTGCATCAAGCACATTCAAAAATACGCCATTCTTATCCGTCCCCAGGATGACACCGGGGTAGGTAGATAAAGTCTTTGCTGAACCATGACTTGTTCATCTTGGCTTCTTTTAAAAACAATGTAAGCAAGGGTTACTCCAAGCGGAGTCTCCCTTTTTTTCCAAAAATTGTGCCCCACACACACCCACCCATTCAGTGGCAGCACTTGTGCCCTAGTTGTACACTTCACAGCTAGATTTGCATCAAGCACATTCCAAATCCACAAGCATTTACTCTCCCCAGGATGACACAGGGGTTGTAAATTCCTTCTGGATCCATGACTTGTTCATTTTGATGAACGTCAGTCTGTCCACATTGTCACTGGACAGACGCGTGCGCTTATCTGTCAGCACACACCCAGCAGCACTGAAGACCCGTTCAGAGACAACGCTGGCAGCTGGACACGACAAAATCTCCAAGGCGTAAGTTGCGAGCTCTGGCCATTTTTCTAGGTTTGAAGCCCAAAAGGAGCAAGGCTCCAGTTGCACAGTCATGGCATCAATGTTCATTTGGAGATACTCCTGTATCATCCTCTCCAGCCGTTGACTATGTGTCAGACTTGTTGTCTCTGGTGGCCTTGCAAAGGAGGGTCTAAAAAAATTATGAAAAGATTCCATAAAATTGCTGTTACCAGCACCAGATACGGTCCTACTGGTACGTGTAGACTGTTGAAGATGACGAGACCGTCCCATGTTTGTCAAGTTACAACTGGGAGATTCACTCCCTGCACCTGCACGGTTGTTTGGTGGAAAAGCAGATCTAAGATCGAGTAACAGCTTCTGCTGATACTCCTGCATACGTGCGTCCCTTTCTATGGCTGGAATTATGTCACAAAATTTGGACTTGTACCGGGGATCTAATAGTGTGGCAAGCCAGTAGTCATCATCACTTCTAATTTTGACAATACGAGGGTCATGTTGGAGGTAGTGCAACAAGAAGGCACTCATGTGTCTTGCGCAGCCATGCGGACCAAGTCCACGCTGTGTTTGTGGCATAGAGGTGCTAACCGTTCTTTCTTCCTCTGACATCTCCCCCCAACCTCTTTCAACTGAAATTTGACCAAGGTCTCCCTCATCTGCTGAGTCTTCCATGTCCATGGACAGTTCGTCCTCCATTTCTTCATGTCCTCCTGCACCTTCCTCAACATCTCGCCTGCTACCATGCGCCCTTGTTGATCCCTGTCCCCCATGGTCCCATGCCTGGCGCCTTGGTGATGATGAACGTCTGGACCTTGGTGATGTTGTTGTGTCTTGCGCATATGAATCCTCCTGTAGTTCATCCCCTTCCTGTTGTCCCACCCCCTGACTCCGAATAGTGCTTAGCGTGTGTTCCAGCATGTAAATGACTGGAATCGTCATGCTGATAATGGCATTGTCAGCGCTAAACATATTCGTCGCCATGTCGAAACTGTGCAGAAGGGTGCATAGGTCCTTGATCTGAGACCACTCCATCAGGGTGATCTGCCCCACCTCTGCATCTCATTGGCCCAGGCTATACGTCATGACGTATTGCACCAGGGCACGGCGGTGCTGCCACAGTCGCTGTAACATGTGGAGAGTTGAATTCCAGCGTGTCGCCACATCGCATTTCAGGCGATGAACCGGCAGGCCGAAAGACTTCTGGAGCGATGCAAGTCGCTCAGCTGCGGCGCTTGAACGGCGGAAGTGAGCAGACAGTTTTTGTGCCCTGTTCAGAAGGCCATCTAGGCCGGGATACTGTGTTAAAAATTGCTGCACGACAAGGTTCAACACGTGAGCCATACAAGGTACGTGTGTCACCTTGCCCAGGCGAAGGGCCGCACCCAGGTTTGCAGCATTGTCGCACACGGCCTTACCAGGCTGCAGGTTGAGTGGAGACAACCATTTATTAAACTCGGACCGCAGAGCTGACCACAACTCCTCAGCTGTGTGACTCTTATTCCCAAGACATGTCAAGCTAAAGACCGCCTGATGCCGTTGCGCTCTGCTGCCAGCATAGTAATGAGGGGTGCGTGATTCCTTCTGCGCAGTGAGAACGCTGGTGGCCTGACCAGGCAGGCTTGGGGTGGAGGTGGAGGACCCAGATGAGGTGGAGGATGCAGAAGCAGTGGCGGAACTTGGACAGACAGAGGATTGACACACAAGTCGTGGGGACGGCAAGACTTGTGCAGCAGACCCTTCACCATCTATCACCATAGTTACCCAGTGCCCAGTCAGCGACATGTAACGTCCCTGTCCATGCTTACTGGTCCAAGTATCGGTGGTGAAATGCACCCGTTCACACACAGAGTTTCTCAAGGAAGCGGTGATGTTGTGTGCGACATGCTGGTGTAGCGCGGGCACACCTTTTCTTAGAGAAGTAGTGGCGACTAGGCATCTGGTACTGGGGCACAGCGACAGACATAAGGTCTCTAAAATCCTGTGTGTCCACTAGGCGGAAAGGCAGCATTTCTGTAGCCAACAGCTTACAGAGGGATAGAGTCAACCTCTTAGCTTTGTCATGGGTCGCAGGAAATGGCCTTTTATTTGTCCACATCTGAGGGACAGAGATCTGGCTGCTGTGTGTAGACGGTGTTGAGTAGGGTGTCCCTGGAAAAATGCAGGTTTGTGAGGAAAGTGCAGGCGGAGACATGATGTTGCCTTCATCCAAAGTTGGTGCTATCGATGTCTGAGACAGCTGTACACACTCACTTGTTTCCCCTTCCAAAACAACTGACGACCTACCAAGCAAACTGCCTGTTGCGGTTACAGTGGTGGAAGTTGTGGGTGGAAAAACAGGTGTGACAGCTGTCCCCACAGTCCTAGAAGACGACGAGCGCGCGGATGCACTGGAAGGGGCAGGCGGTGGATGGTTCGCTCCGCTAGGCCGCATTGCAGCACGGTGAGCTTCCCACCGGGCCATATGATATTTATTCATGTGACGATTCATGGAAGAAGTTGTCAAACTGCTGAGGTTTTGACCTCTACTAAGAGAACCATGACAAATTTTACAGATCACATAATTTGGGCGATCTTTTTCTATGTCAAAAAAGGACCAGGCTAGGCAAGGCTTAGAGGCCATGCGACCTGATGATCCACCCCGAATAATGCTCAGAGGCAGAGTGGTGGCTGAGGATGCAGTTGTAGACGTGCTACCAGTACTCCGACTCTGTCCAGGAAGGCGCAAGGTAACTTCGTCATCAGTTGCATCCTCCTCCACCACCTCTGTTGACCTCCTCGAGTGCCTGACTGTGGGTTGACAGTAGGTGGGATCTAGAACTTCATCATCAATTGTTGTGTTTGCACTCCCCTCCCCCTCTGACCGAGCCTCTTCTTGCCCTGACCGAATATTTAAGTTGTCATCCCAATCGGGTATCTGAGTCTCATCTTCATCAGTATGTTCCTCATTGTCTATAACCACAGGTGTTACAGTTTGTGACAAAGGGTCAACATTATGCTCAGAAACTTGGTCCTCACGGCCTGAATCAGAGTCACAAAGGTTCTGGGCATCACTGCAGACCATTTCCTGTTCTGTACTCACTGTAGCTTGGGAGCAGACCTCTGATTCCCAGGCTATAGTGTGACTGAACAGCTCTGCAGACTCAGCCATCTCAGTTCCACCATACTGTGCAGGGCTGATGGAGACTTCAGAGCTGGGAGAAATCAAGTTTGATTGGGATGACAACTCAGAGGACTGGTGTTTTTTGGATGCGGTACTTGAAGTGGCTGAGAGGGCACTTGTTGGACCACTTGAGATCCATTCAAGCATTTTCCTTTTTTGCCCATCATCTACCTTTGTTCCTGTTGCTCGTGTCCGTAAAAAAGGGAGCACATCGGATTGTCCACGGTAAGTAGTAGACATCTTACTTTTGCTGGTAGATGGTCTATCTTCAGCAGATGATAATGGAGCTTTGCCACCTTCCCCACGGACAAAACCTTTTTTGCCTTTTCCACCACGCCTCTTCCCCTTTCCACCAGCATCTGTCATTTTGCCACTCATGTTGATTGCGACAAGATTGTGGACTGAAAATGTGGTAGTAAAAATTGAGAGGTGGTGTAGATTGCAGTGGTGGTCTAGCTTTATTAACAGCAGAATAATAAAGAATAAATATCCCTGACAATGCAACTACGGCCCTTAAACTGGCAGCAAAAATTGCTAGTATAATGGCTTAGTTATAATGAGTTGGAGTGTGCAATGCAGGCAGACGTGCTCTGCAAATGTCTTTGCACTAGTGTGACTATAGCAAAGTCCAATAGCCACGTTTAGGATGCCACTAGGTACACTGAGTGTTTGCTAGTATAATGGCTTAGTTATAATGAGTTGGAGTGTGCAATGCAGGCAGACGTGCTCTGCAAATGTCTTTGCACTAGTGTGACTATAGCAAAGTCCAATAGCCACGTTTAGGATGCCACTAGGTACACTGAGTGTTTGCTAGTATAATGGCTTAGTTATAATGAGTTGGAGTGTGCAATGCAGGCAGACGTGCTCTGCAAATGTCTTTGCACTAGTGTGACTATAGCAAAGTCCAATAGCCACGTTTAGGATGCCACTAGGTACACTGAGTGTTTGCTAGTATAATGGCTTAGTTATAATGAGTTGGAGTGTGCAATGCAGGCAGAGGTGCTCTGCAAATGTCTTTGCACTAGTGTGACTATAGCAAAGTCCAATAGCCACGTTTAGGATGCCACTAGGTACACTGAGTGTTTGCTAGTATAATGGCTTAGTTATAATGAGTTGGAGTGTGCAGAGGACAGGAGGGTACAGTGGCAGGATTGTGGGGCTCTGGGTAGAGGAATGGAAGCCTGCCTTTCTATTCCCTCCTAATAGGGAAATGCAGGGAGGAAATCCCTGACCTTGGCTACACAGACGCTGTCGCTGTTTTCAGGACCTGTCACCTATGGCTCTGACCCTAACGGTTTGAGCCCTTAAAAGGACTGCTAGAAAGTGCTATCCCTAAGCTGTCCAGCGCTGTGTAAGGAGCGCATACAGCTGTATCGGCGATAGGACTCAGGAGGACGGAGCTGCGACAGTGATGTCTGACACCAAAGACGCAGAAGAGATAATGGCGTCCTGGAGGAAAATGTCCGGTTTTATAATGCAGGGACATGTGACATGGACATCCTATCACACATGCCGTTGCTTCTCTGGCTAAAAGTCCACTTAGCTGTGTGTGTGTCTGAGATTGGCTGACATGCTGGCCCGCCCCACTACACGCGCGCGCTTAGGGAAGGAAGACAAGGAAAAAAAAAAAAAATGGCGATCGCCATTATAGAAACAGCAGTGATCTGAAGGCGCTGTTCCCGCACACTATACACTGAAATGTCATAATAGTGTGATTCACAGAGTGACTTACACTATTACAGCGGAAACCAAGCTAGGAATTAGCTGTTTTTTTGCTGCTAGAACCGTTCTCGAACGTTTCTAGAACTATCGAGCTTTTGCAAAAAGCTCGAGTTCTAGTTCGATCTAGAACAGGCCCCAAAATCACTCGAGCCTAGAACTGGAGAACCTCGAACCACGAACCGCGCTCAACTCTAGTAATAAGAGACTACACATAATCAGGTGCCAAAAAAACCCATTTACTTAACATAACTAATAACTCTGAAATACACACATTTCAAAACTCCCGCCAAATAGTCCCCAGTTAGACTGTCAAAAAACTCTACAAAGAAAATTTATGGAAACAGACTTAATTTTAAGGTACCTTAAGTACTATTAAACACATATTCAATCAGAATTAGATCCTGAAGTTTCCCCAGAAAAATTACACTTGCAGAGCATGTGATGAATAAAAACTTAAAATACCAACCTTATTGAGTGTGACGTGTTCACATACAATGAGCCTGAGAGATTAGCGCAGTTATATCTGTCCTCCTGAAGCTCTGCAATCCAACTGTGGTATGAGGTTTCACAGAGCTGCTAGAGACAGGAGACTACCTGGAGGGAGGGAATTTCCTCACAATCTGGTGAGGAAGGAGAAATGAAAGTAAAAGAGATGTGCCTGTCAGGCCTATTGTATGTAACGGAGGGTTAAAGAAGTGAAAATGCTCATCTGTGGAATTTGCAGCATTAGGAGGTCACATTCACTGAAATAAAAAGGTATTTAAATCCATAACATCCTAACAGGCCAAGTTACATGTTAACATAGGAACCTTTCTTTGATATCACCTTCACAATTCTTGCATCCATTGAACTTGTGAGTTTTTAGAGCGTTTCTGCTTGAATTTCTTTGCATGATGTCAGAATAGCCTTCCCAGAGCTGCTGTTTTGATGTGAACTGCCTCCCACCCTCATAGATCTTTTGCTTGATTATACTCTAAAGGTTCTCTATAGGGTTGAGGTCAAGGAAGATGGTGGCCACACCATGAGTTTATCTCCTTTTATGCCCATAGCAGCCAATGACACAGAGGTGTTATTTGCAGCATGAGATGGTGCATTGTAATGCATGAAGATGATTTTGCTCCTGAAGGCACGTTTCTGCTTTTTGCACCATTGAAGAAAGTTGTTAGTCAGAAACTTTATATACTTTGCAGAGGTAATTTTCACACCTTGAGGAATCCTATAGGGGCCTACCAGATGTCTCCCCATGATTCCGGCCTAAAACATGACTCCACCTCCTTGCTGATGTCGCAGCCTTGTTGGGACATGGTGGCCATCCACTAGCCATCCACTACTCCATCCATCTGGACCATCCAGGGTTGCTCGATACTCATCAGTAGACAAGACTGTTTGAAAATTAGTTTTCATTTATGTCTGGGACCACTGCAACCGTTTCTGCTTGTGAGCACTGGTTAGGGGTGGCCGAATAGTAGGTTTATGCACCACAGCAAGCCTTTGAAGGATCCTACACCTTGAACTTCGATGGTCTCCAGAGGCACCAGCAGCTTCAAATATTTGTTTGCTGGTTTGTAATGGCTTTTTAGCAGCTGCTCTCTTAATCCGATGGACTCACCTGGCAGAAACCTTCCTCATTCTACCTTTATCAGCACGAACACATATGTGCTCTGAATCAGCCACAAATCTCTTCACAGTACAAAGATCATGCTTACGTTTTCGTGAAATATCTAATGTTTTCATCCCTTGTCCAAGGCATTGCACTATTTGATGCTTTTCGTAAGCAGAGAGATTCTTTTTCTTGCCCATGCTACTTGAAAACTGTGGCCTGCTTAATATTGTGGAACATCCAGTTTCCCTTTTACTGGGCTTACCTGGCAAACTAATTATCACAGGTATCTGAGATTGATTTCAGTGATCCAAAGAACCCTGAGACACAATACCATCAATGAGTTTAAGAAAAAAATAAACATAAATTAATCACTATTACACTTAAATCCAATTTGCATAATAATTTGGAACATGGTTTAAAATAGAAGATAAAGCTGTATACATACCCAACATTAGGAATGTGCAGAAGAGACCTGGGATCAGATTTTGGGTGAGATACGTTTGGATCTGATAGAGAGCACGCCCAGAATGATTCAGGCAGTGTTGAAAGTCAAAGCAGGTTTTACAAAAAAACTAACAAAATAATTAAATTTAGATTTTTAGGAGCAAAACCGTAACAATGCAGAGTGACATAACAAGAATCTGTATAACTAATTATATGCTAAATAGTTGTAAGTCAAATTTATTTATGAGATAACCAAGACAATTGTCTATACAATGAAAGTCAAAAAAGATGACAGCGTCCCATTGGGTGAAAGTATCAATTCATATTTAATCCATCAAGGTCATACAGCAACATTTCGACTATAAAGTCTTCATCAAGCATGGTTGATGAAGACTTTATAGTTGAAATATTGCTGTGTGACCTTGATGGATTAAAAATGGATTGATACTTCACCCAATGGGACGCGGTCATCTCTTTTTACATGGTATGTTTATTTCAATTGGATCCCTTGAATTGGACGTGCGCCCCTGACTTGCTGAAGTTGTTTTGTTTACACATTTGCATGTGTTTTTGACCATTGGTGTTGCAAACTTTTTTTCTTTTTAATAAAATGCAGGTGGTATCATGCAGAAAGCTGTAGTAGATGGTGAGATATGGAGCCTGAAAGTCAAGAGTTCAAAACAGTGTTACCCTTTTGCTTGTCACTGTATACCAAATCATTATTTGCTATTGTAAAGATTGTTAGGACCTTTGTAGTGATACCTTTTTAATTAAAACATTGGTTCTGTTGAAATTCACAGTTACAATAATCCTTCAAGTATAATGCACAATGTTTATATGGAACATTTTCAAGTAATTACCAGGTGTTATAAGTGAACAAAGTAACTTACTGCATACTTATCCAGGCAAGTTATACCCTATGATAAATTTAGGTCTGTGATCATGTCAAATGCACCTTTTTAATATAAATTTAATATGTTTGTACTTGGTAACTAGCTATTTATTACTGTTGTTTTTTATTGAATTCTTAAGTTTGGCTACTTTTGAATTTGAAAAGTAGGTTAATGCCCAATATACTGTTGTTAATGCAGTAGTTAATGTGAGATGTAATGCTTGAGCCGGAGCTTCTGTGATACTATTACATTTTACAACTTGGATATATTTCGGGGAATGGAGTGGGTGGATTACTTCAACTCTCCAGAGGTGGTTATCTCTGTGTGTGGTCCAGGGTACCAAGTCCCATGTGAATTTCCTTAATGCGTTGGCCTTTTTGCTGTATAAAGTATATGCTTGCATTTACATAGAACTACATTTTTTCCCTTTTATGCTAGTATTTTCAGCATTTTCCATACACTTCATTTTTTTTGGGAGATTCAATGAACACATTTACAATGACAACTATCTAAAAGACAAATCTGAGGTAAGCTGGTACTAGTCACATACTGTAGTAAAAACAGGAGGAATGAAATAATATGGTCAGGCTGCAGAATTTGGAAACCTATATTTATGTGGTAGCAATTTCCGGTTATGTCTCATCAGTGTTGCCCATGACAATCAGATTCTGACTACCATTTTGAAAGTATTTTCATATAGATGCCCTCTAATGAAGTTCACTAAAAGCTGTGAATATATGTTTGTACTGTACTGTCGATGTGTTAATATACTCACCTACTGCCATCTTCTCAGGTATCTGCTCTTCTTCTGAGTAATGCCACCATTCTCCAGATTAGCTGACTTATGCTATGCTTTATATATGAGCTGGAAGGTTCTTTTGCAATGTAGGTCAATGTGAAGCTTTATTCTGAAGCTCAAAAGAGTTAAGCGGGCTTTACACGCTGCAACATCGCTAGCATTTGCTGGCAATGTCGAGCGCGATTGCACCCGCCCCCGTCGTACGGCCGATATGTGGTGATCGCTGCCGTAGCGAACATTATCGCTACGGCAGCGTCACACGCACATACCTGCTCTGCGACGTTACAGCAGCGTCACTGAACCGCCGCCCAATAGAAAAAGAGGGGATGAGATGAGTGGCGGGAACAAGCCGTCCACCTCTTTCCTTCCTCCTTTTCCGATGGACAGAGGTAAGGTGATGGTTGTCGCTCCTGCGGTGTCACACACAGCGATATGTGCTGTCGCAGAAGCGACAAACCACATCGCTACTGAGCAGAAAACGATATTTTGTTTTAGGACCACCTCTCCATGACCACCGATTTTTCCCTCTTTTGCGATCGTTTACGGTCGCTCAGAGGAGTCACACGCGGCGATCTAGCTAATGAGGCCGGATGTGCGTCACCACCACCGTGACCCCGACGATATCTCCTTAGCGATATCGCAGCGTGTAAAAACCCCCTTTACTTTGTAAAAGTTACACCTGGGTCATGCAAAGAGCAATTTGACCCGGAGAATGGGGAAAACTGTGATGTCAGAGAAGAGGAATGCGAAAACCTGAGAAGATGGCAGTAGGTGAGTATGTTAACACTAGAGATTCGTGGATCAGTTGAGGCTCGGTTTGGCGGCAACAAACAAGCCTAGCTCCACAGGCTCGAGTGTGACCCAAACCCCAGATCCAGTCACTGATTGGCAGTTTGAGTCTCTGCACACATATTGCAGCCAGAAGCATCACTTCTGGGAAGGGTGAGCAGGATTTTTCAAACTTTTTTGTGTAGGTTGCACACTACATCCAAGCACGACATTGTTACCCCCAGTGTGTGCTGTTCAAACATTGTGAGCGGCTAGCACAGGACTGTTCACTAAACATACCTGAGCACAGCGTTGCTTGCTCAAGTATTGTTTGCATGTACAGCATCCAAACCCCGAACCTTGATTTTTAAATTTGGTGCTCAGTTCGAAAACCAAACCTCAGGTTTGCTCATCTCTAGTTAACACTCTAAGGGCACGTGCGCACATTGCGTAATTTTATGCATTTACGCTGCGTTTAGCACTGCAGCGTAAATGCATGCATCTTGTGTCCCCTGCACAATCTATGTAGATTGTGCATAATCCGTGCACACGTTGCTTTTTTGAGTGTAGCGATTTGGATGCTAAAAATTTGACCCAAATCCGCGCGTTCAAAAATGCAGCATGTCACTTCTTTCATGCGCTTTGGATGCAGCTCCCACCTTGTCTATGGGAGAGCCAGCATCCCGAGCACATGAAATCGCCATCTATTCTGCTGAAACACTGCATCCATTATGCAGTGTTTCTGCAGTGATTTGAACAGCACATGAGCTGTCAAATCGCTGCAGAATATTCAGCATGGACATGTGCACAATCCCCAACACTGCACTACTTACTCATATTCACAGATTTACTGAGGAAAACATAATTTGAGGGCTTCTTTAATATCTGCACCTATTTTACCTCTATCTTGCTTTTCAACATGATTTTCTTGTTAATTGTTGATACAATTGACTCGTTGCCCTCATCAGACTGTTCTATTTAGAACTTTTATTTCTGAAGTCAGTAAGTTTTTAATATAGCTGAGTTTAATGTATGAAATGTTTCCCTAAAATGTGATTGTCGCATATGGATCTATGTTTCATTTTTTCCATTTCTAATATTTTAATAGAAAGCTGCCTTTTCCTCTGTTGTTAACAATAGGGGCATTACATTCTCAGGATCCCTGCTGCTTTTTGCATGTGCTCTCCACCATGGTACCTCCTCTGTCATTGTTGTAAGAGCCACATCATTACTGACACAGGAAATCTGTTGGAAATTGACATAATCTGAAAATAATGAATCTAATAAAAATAAAGGAAAAATGCAATAATGTGGATACAATTATTGCTATTAGTGCTTTTTTTTCTTGCCTGAAGAATTAGGATATTTGTGTTACAAGTGCTTTTGAAAATAATTATGTTCCAGGAACCAAATGAACATTAGGTAGAATAGAAGACCACTTAAGGCACCGGTGATGAATCTGAGAGTTTTATTAGTATACTAGCTGTACTACCCGGCTTCGCCCGGGTTAATAACTGCTGTTAACAAAATAGAATGTATTAACAAAAATGTATTCTGCACACAAAAACCACAAAACAAATAGATATAAATGTAATTATAATGTCTGTCTCCCCCTCTGTATATATCTTTCTGTCTCTCTCTATCTCTTTGTCTGTTTTTTTTTTCCCTGTCTGTCTGTGACTTTCTCTGTCTCTTTCTCCGTCTGTCTCAATCTTTCTCCGTCTGTCTCAATCTCTTTCCCTGTCTGTCTATCCATCTCTGTCTCTTTCCCTGTCTGTCTCTTTCCCTGTCTGTCTCTTTCCCTGTCTGTCTCTTTCCCTCTTTCTCTCTCTTTCCCTGGCTGTCTCTTACACTGTCTCTTTCCCTCTCTTTCCCTGTCTGTCTGTTTCCCTGTGTCTGTCTCTGTTTCTTTGTCTGTGTCTGTCTCGTAACCTGTTTCTCTCTTTCCCTCTCTTTCCCTGTCAGTCTGTCTCTTTGTCTGTGTCTGTCTCTTTGTGTCTGTCCCTTACCCTGTCTTATGTCTGTTTCTTACCCTGTCTGTGTCTGCCTCTTTCCCTGTCTGTGTCTGCCTCTTTCCCTGTCTGTGTCTGTCTCTTTCCCTGGCTACATTGTGACATGCCAACATTCCATTTAAGGGCGTGGCTGTGCATTCTTCTGAAGTTCTGGCTGCACTGTGGCTTCTAGCTCCATTCGCTTTAATGGAGGCAGTTTTTTTGGTGAATAACTGTAAAGCGCGGGGTTAAAATTTCCCCTCAAAACAGCCTATGACGCTCTCGGGGTCCAGAAGTGTGTGAGAGCAAAATTTTGTGGCTGTAGCTGCGACGGTGCAGATGCCAATCCCGGACAGACATACATACATACATACATACATACATACATACATACACACATTCAGCTTTATATATTAGATTAAAAACTGAGCAGTCCATTCCGCTTGTCAATAGGATGATTACAGTATGACTGAATTGTGTCACAAGTTGTAATAAAGTGTCCCACTGACGAAGTGAAATGGTAACACACCAAATTTTCAATTTTAATGCCGAATTAATAACGGCCTGCTTAAGAGCAAAGTTCTAGGAATTGTTATATTTATAGGGAATTTAAGTATTTGCTGAAACACATGTCCAGAAATCTGATTGTAAGGGAAAATATATTAGAAATTTTAAATTAGGATGAATCTAAAATTCACATGATTAACTGTGCACAAAGCCCCATAAAAGCTGTAAACTGTTACGGGTTTATGGGTCAGGTGACTAAGAGGAACTCACTGGGATTGTAGAGAATGCAATTCGTGACACATTAGCCTGCTTCGCACAAACATCAGGCAGATGATCCTATGTAGACAAGCTGGGCATCCCCCATTTATTATTGGAAGAAAGGGACGGTGATAGAAAAAAACAAGCATTTTTAATATGCAATGTACTTGCCTCCTTAATAGCCAATTGGCCAGTTACACACCCATTTCCCTATTTACATTGGCCATCCTTGAAACTTGAGCCCAGGATTAGGTTATATAAAAAATGGGTTAAACAATGGAAAAGTGTTCACATGTTAGGGTTCAACCTAGCTGAGTGTGATCCATAAATCTTTCCTGCTGTCTAGGAAACAGAAGAACAATAATAGACCAAAATGTTTAGGTATTTCTGTTATTTCTCCTTTTATTATTTTATAACTGTTTTGATATTTTTATGTCACCTATTTTTCTCTTACTCATTTTTTTGTATGCTCTGTACTTTTTTTTATTAAAAAAAATGTATAAGTTTGGTCTATGTATGTTCTAAAGAATTCATAGCCTTTCAGAAAGTGTGTGGCCTTTTGATTGTCAGACATTAACCCCTTCAGCCCCAAGCCTATTTTGACCCTAAAGACCAGGCCATTTTTTGCAATTTTGACCAGTGTCACTTTATGAGGTTATAACTCTGGAACGCTTCAATGGATCCTGGTGATTCTGAGATTGTTTTCTCGTGACATATTGGGCTTCATGTTAGTGGTAAATTTAGGCCGTTATTTTTTGCGTTTCTTTGTGAAAAAAACGGAAATTTCGCGAAAATTTTGAAAATTTTGTAATTTTCAAACTTTTAATTTTTATGCTCTGAAACCAACGAGACATATGACAGAAAATAATTAATAAATAACATTTCCCACATGTCTACTTTACATCAGAACAATTTTGGGAAAAAAAAAAATTCATAAGGAAGTTATAGGGGTTCAAAGTTTATGAGAAATTTCTAATTTTTACAACAAAATTTACAAAGCCACTTTTTTTAGGGACCACATCACATTTGATTTGATTTTGAGGGGCCTACATGAAAGAAAACACCCAAAAGTGACAACATTCCAAAAACGGCACCCCTGAGGCTACTCAAAACCACATTCCATAAAGTCATTAACCCTTCAGGTGCTTCACAGGAACTAAAGCAATGTGAAAGGAAAAAATGAACATTTTAGTTTTTGCTACAAAAATGCAAATTTAGACTCAAATATTGCATTTTCCCAATGGGAGGAGGATGAAATGGACCCTGACATTTGTTGTGCAATTTCTTCCGAGCACACAGATACCTCATATGTGGCAGAAAACCACTCTATGGGCGCATGGTAGGGCTCCGAAGGGAAGGTGCGTCATATGACTTTTTGAACGGAAAATTAGATGAAATTGTTAGACGCACCATGTTGTGTTTGGAGAGCCCCTGATGTGCCGAAACAGTGGACAATCCCCACATGTGACCCCATTTTGGAAATTAGACCCCCCAAGGCATAAATATAGATGGGTAGTGAGCACTTATAACCCTTATGTGCTTCATACATTGAGCCGAAAAAACAAAAAAGTACTTTTTTTTTGCACAAAAATGTTATTTTGGGCTCAATTTTTTAATTTTTACAGGGGAAACAGGATAAAATGGACCCCAAAATTTGTTGGGAATTTTGTCCTGAGTAAGCCAATACATCATATGTGGTGGAAAACCACTCTTTGGGCGCATGGCAGGGCTCCGAAGGGAAGGTGCGTCATTTGACTTTTTGAACGGAAAATTAGATGAAATTGTTAGACGCACCATGTTGTGTTTGGAGAGCCCCTGATGTGCCGAAACAGTGGACAATCCCCACATGTGACCCCATTTTGGAAACTAGACCCCCCAAGGCATAAATATAGATGGGTAGTGAGCACTTATAACCCTTATGTGCTTCATACATTGAGCCGAAAAAACAAAAAAGTACTTTTTTTTTTTGCACAAAAATGTTATTTTGGGCTCAATATTTTAATTTTTATAGGGGGAACAGGATAAAATGGACCTCAAAATTTGTTGGGAATTTTGTCCTGAGTAAGCCGATACTTCGCATATGGTGAAAAACCACTGTATAGGCTCACAGCAGGGCTCCAAAGGGAATGAGCGATGTATTCTCAGGGACATGGTATGACATTTTTATATTTGTGTTGTGTAGGGTTTGTCATGTCACTGTCTTTGTCGTGTAGTGTGCGTTAGGTCACCGTTTTTGTCGTATACTGTGCGTCAGGTCACCGTCTTTGTCGTGTAGTGCGTCAGGTCACCGTCTTTGTTGTGTAGTGTGCGTCACGTCTCCATCTTTGTCGTGTAGTGTGTCTGGTCACAGTCTTTGTCGTGTAGTGCATCAGGTCACCGTCTTTGTCGTGTAGTGTGCGTCACGTCACCGTCTTTGTCGTGTAGTGCGTCAGGTCACCGTCTTTGTTGTGTAGTGTGCGTCACGTCTCCATCTTTGTCGTGTAGTGCGTCTGGTCACAGTCTTTGTCGTGTAGTGTGCGTCACGTCACCGTCTTTGTCGTGTAGTGCGTCAGGTCACAGTCTTTGTCGTGTAGTGCGTCTGGTCATTGTCTTTGTCATGTAGTGCGTCCGTCAGTTCACCGTCTTTGTCGTGTAGTGCGTCTGGTCATTGTCTTTGTCGTGTAGTGCGTCAGGTCACAGTCTTTGTCTTGTAGTGCGCGTCACATCACCGTCTTTGTCGTGTGCCTCAGGAATTTTAGGTGGGCTATATTAATTTAGTACCCGGACGAATGATAGACTTTGAAGCAGTCACTCATACAAAGTCCGGGTTTATCGGGACAGGTATCACATTGATACTTCGTTTCCCGCCTCAGCCCTTTTTTATAGCACACCCGGCACCTCTTCTGTGCTCTTCCTCGTGCGGTGGTTTGTGGTACCTCACCAGGAAAATGTTGCCCTGGTACCACACGGGAACCTTCAGTTCTAGAGGTAGTAGGAACTGCTGCTGCTTCTTCTTCTTCTTCTTCTCCTCTTCCAAAAATCATGGTCTTGATTACTACCTCCTGGAACTGAAGGAAGGTGTTGGTCTGGCCTGCACATCGTGAGAGCACGAAAGCATTGTATAGTGCCATCTGCACGATGTGCACGGCCAGTTTTTTATACCACACCTTAACCTTCCGCATGGCATTATATTGCTGGAGGACTTGATCAGAAAGATCAACTCCTCCCATATGTTTGTTGTACGCCAAGCCACAGTCCGGTTTGCGAACCTGTGCTGACATACCTCGAACATTGGTTGCAGAGGTGCCGGGACCATGTATTGTGGTCAAGAAAAGGACATCCTTTTGTCCTTGAACTTAACTACAACCATGTTGTTGCTACATTGGGCTCTGCTCTCACCTTTTTGGAGCAGCTGCCCAATTAGCGTCACAGGAAGACCCTTCTGGTTCTTCCGGATCGTACCGCAAGCTGCGGTACCTCTGGAAGAGAGGGATTGGAAAAGTGGGATGCTTGAATAAAAGTTATCAACGTACAGATGATAACCTTTATCAAGCAGTGGGTGGATCAAACTCCACACAATTTTCCCACTCACCCCCAGAGTAGGTGGGCATTCTGGGGGTTGGATCTGCATGTCCTTCCCTTCGTAAACACTAAAGCTGTGAGTGTACCCTGAGGTACTCTTGCACAGCTTGTAGAGTTTAATGCCATACCTTGCCCTTTTACTGGGCAAGTACTGGCGGAACTTCAGTCTCCCCTTGAAGTGGATGAGGGACTCATCCACACAAATTTCCCTCCGGGGAACGTACACTTCAGCAAACTTTTTGCTAAAGTGTTCGATGACCGGACGAATTTTGAACAGTCTGTCAAAATTCGGGTCATCTTGGGGAAGACACTCCAAATTGTCCCTAAAATGCAAAAATCTGTGGATAGCCTCAAACCGTCTGCGGGGCATAATCATACCAAATACTGGAGTGTTGTATAAAACATCAACACTCCAATATTGGCGAAGTTCTGGCTTCTTCACTAACCCCATGTGAAGAGTCAGACCCCAGTACTTCATCATTTCTACTGAATCCGTTGGGGTCCAGCTAGAAAATGATGAGCGAGGGTTTTTGGCCAAAAATTGTTGGGCATAAAGATTTGTTTGCACCACCATGAGACTAACAAACTCTTCAGAGAAATAGACTTTGAAAAATTCTATTTCTCTAAGGTTGTTAGTATCAAACTGGATTCCTGATTGGGGAGTAAAATCAGGAATCCGTGGTGCAAAATTTTCGGGGGCTGGGGTCCACTCCCGGTCACTAGTGCTAGGTTGGGGGTCACTAGCACTAGTGCTGGGCTGGGCATCACTCACGCTCTGCGCCGGGTCTTCTCCACTGGGCGCCGGGTCTTCTCCACTGGGCGCCGGGTCTTCTCCACTGGGCGCCGGACGAATCAGTCTACGACGTCTTCTGGGTGGTTCCTCGGCACTGGAGGAGGAAGAGGACTGGGAGGAGCAAAGGAATGTGGGGTCATCTCCTTCGCTATCAGTCTCGGAGGCAACAATGGCATATGCCTCCTCGGCTGAATACATCCTCCGAGATTGGGAAGACCGGGACATCGTATGTGGAGTGTGTGTGTGTGTAGGTGTGCAAAGAAAAACTTTATTCAAATGTTTGGGTATGTGTTTGAACAGGAAAAACCTAAAAAAAAGCAAAAACAAAAAAGGAGAATATATCAGAATTTTGCAAAAAAAAAATAATATACACAAGCACCTGCAACTGACACCAAGCCCAGAGTCACACGTGTGAGAGTTTCGCATCGCATCACCTTGCAAAGCCGCCCGCTCCTTGGTAAGAAGCGTGCAGCAGCATGTATTTGTACATGGCTGCACGCTCCTGCCCGGGAAGCGGGCGGCCATGACAAGTTATGTGATGCGAGACTGCCATGTTGGCACTGGGCTGACCTTTACAATAATAAAAAAAACAAAAAAAACATTTATGTATGTCACATTCGATGGGGGTGAAGGAGGAAAGGGGGGTGAAGGAGGAAAGAGGGGTGAAGGAGGAAAGGGGGGTGAAGGAGGAAAGGGGGGTGAAGGAGGAAGCTAGGATCAATACTCAGCAGCAGGAGAGATTGGAGCACATTGTCCAAGCAGCTGATGGTGAGTCAGGACATGGGGTCAGCGGTGGATTTGGGGCAGTGGTGGATTGGGGGGGTGGAGGGAGCAAGGGGGGCAGCGGTGGATCGGCAGCAGAGATGGCTGGGGGAGGGGAAGCAAACACTGGCCTGCGATTATCGGCAGCGATGAGGCGTGCGGGGCAGCGATGGTACGGTGGGGCGTGCGGGGAAGCGACGGTGCGGTGGCAGCAGCGATGGGGCGTGTGGCAGCGGTGTGGGGGCAGAGATGGGTCAACGGCGGAGCGGAGGCAGCGGCGGAGCAGCGATCGTGCGGCGGGGCGGCGCGTGGAAGCAGTGCGGGAGCAGCGGTGGGCCGGAGCAGCGATGGGTCATCGGGGATGGTGCAGAGGCAGCGGCGGGGCGGCGATGGGTCAGCGGCAGAGCGGCGATGGTGCGGAGGCAGCGGAGGGGTAGCGGTGAAGCGGTGCGGGGGTGGCAGGGGCAGCGGTGGGGCGGCGATCGGGCTGTGCGGGGGTGACGGAGGCAGCGGTGGGGCGGCGATCGGGCAGTGCGGGGGTGGCGGAGGCAGCGGTGGGGCGGCGATAGGACAGTGCGGGGGTGGCGGAGGCAGCAGTGGGGCGGCGATCGGGCAGTGCGGGGGTAGCGGTGAGGCGGAGCGGCGATGGGCAGAGCGGCGATGGGGAGGGGAACAGCAATACTCACCGAGGATCACGGCAGCAGGATCGCTCTCAGCAGCTTCAATCCACGGATGAAGTGAAACCGAGGTGAGCGGTCACGGGCAGTTCACCAGTACCCCGATTCACAGTGATTGGAGGGTTCGATCACGAGGACGATCCCTCCAATCAGAGCTGGGGGGGTTGAACTAAAGGTCAGCCAATGATCAGTGTTATAGAAACACCGATCAGGGCTGAATTGCAATGTTTCAGCTATTTTTATTAGCTGAGACATTACAATGCCTGTGATTGGCTCATTGTCACAAATCAGCCAATCACAGGCACCGTAGGTCCGGGGTGGAGAAATCACTCCTCGGGAGGTCAAGCAGAGGTCCCCTCCTTCTAGAAAACGGTAGAAAATTCCACCGATTGCTATTACCGGGACCACAGTGCCCGCGATTACGTCATGACGGAAAGATCCGTCCTTGGTCGTTAAGGCCCAGGGCACAAGGACTGATCTTTCCGTCCATGGTCGTGAAGGGGTTAATGTGTATTTTGGGGACTCCTCACCCTGTTTGAGAGGTGGCAGCATGTTGTTTATCTGGGATGGGTGGACTATGTTTGGGTGTAATCATTTTGTAGGTTATAATGGATGTAGAGTGCAAGCTTGAGTGAAAGGAGACAGATTAACACTTGAAGTTGCTGCCCACATTACCTGCTGAGTAGTGTGTACTTGACACTGAACATTCCTCTTTAATTGATGTCTATTACTTATTTAGTGTTCAGTTTTCCTTAGTAACTAGCCTGGAGCTTTTTCCAGCCCCCCTTAGTATTCCTCAGCAAGAAGTGTCAGTTCACATGATACAACTGTCAGTTTTCAACATGTAGAGGAACCTATTAAATTATAAATCATGTAATTGGCGCAAACCCTAATTAATACTCCTGAGGAAGAATGTTGATTAAGATGAAATGCAGGAATTCTTGAATCTGAGACCGTGCAGACATCACTTGGTCATCATCAGACATTGCAAATGTTTGTGAATATTTGATATGATATTAAAAAATAATCAAAATTGACCATTTTTTTACTATTTGTATGCAAATGGAGTTGTTGTTGACTTACATACTAATAACGTAGAATGGGAGATAAATTACAGTACTCTACAGTGACTACTTAATGTCCAGAGTTGCATTGTGCTGCTCTATATATTGCTTACATCTGGCCGTTGTGAGAGTAGATATCAGCTAATTGTTTGGGTTGCTGGATGTTGGACTCCACAGATATTATATCGATGACCTAACCTTAAGCATAGGTCATCATTGTAAGACCATCACGAAGATTTTGTTCAAATCGGTGATGGAGGCTTCTTTAAGAGTCTCCATTTCCAGATTCTATCAGCATTCTGTGTTTTTCACATTAAATATTAGTAAATTGGGTTTATCAGGAATGGTTGTTTTTGGTGTGACAGATCCATAACAGCTATGGTTCATTTTCTGTACTCTTTCAATGTAACCAAAAAAATAGAATCCATAACTGAGATGTAAACATGGCTTAATTTGTAAAGTAATAGTCTAAGCTGCCGATAATCTCTGAATATAAAATGTATAAAGCTATGTTATATGTTATATCAACTAATCACTTTAAAAATTAGATATTTTTAGGATTTGACATTTTCGTTTTTTGTTTTCTTTTTGAGAAAACAAATGTCACGACTATAGTAGAAAGTTACATGGGTCATGGAGACAATCAGCTAGCACCTTGCAATACTTTACCTTGGAAGGATTAATTAGAAGTTGAAAAGTTGTAACATTGCTGGCAGATCAAAGCAAGCATAAGGGTATGTGTGCACGTTGCTTTTTACCTGCTTTTTACCTGTTTTTTTGCTGCTTTTTCTTCTGCGCTGTTTAATGCCAAAATGGATGTGTTTTTCTATTCAAGCAAAGTCTATGGGAATTTGGGTTTCTTGTTCACACTATGTTCAAAATGCTTCCTTTTTGTGGCAGAACTTTGGTCAAAAACTCAGCTTTGCAGTGCAAAACCCAAATGGCAAAAACAATTGACATGTTGCTTCTTTGAAAAGCTGAGTTTTTGACCAAAGTTCTGCAGGTAAAAAGCAGGTAAAAAGCAGGTAAAAAGCAACGTGCGCACATACCCTAAAGGTCAGGAGATCTACTATACAATTGTTTGCAGAAATGAAACTTTTTTATATGGTTTTAGATTAACTCATTGAAAACCTAAAGCATTTCATTATTACTAACCATTATAGATAGTGATATCAATTAAGAAAGTCTCTCAATAGAGCAACTTTTGAAACTACTTAAGAAGTTTATGAAAAAGTCACCACAACACAGTGAGGAATGTTTGTGGAGCCTTGCATGGACCACCCAAGAACTTAATGTGGTGGGGAGGATTATGTTCATAATTTTCCTACATATCTTCACTCAAATCCAATGTATCAGTCCAAAGAGTTCTTACAAAATGAATTGAATTGCAATACGTTCCCTATTGCGTTCCCCTTTACATTTACCTAATGAACTATACTTGAAAAAAGTTAAAGAAAAATAAATATGTTCTTAATAAAAAAGTGTGTTTTTTACATTACTTCTATCATAAAAAATAAAGTATTTGTTTACTTTTAGGGTCGTAAAAGTGAAGCTGAGCGTTACTTTTTGAAAGCAATTCAGCTGGATCCCACCAAAGGAAATTGTTATATGCATTATGGTGAGTGATCATTAACAAATATCTTCCTACGTAATCTTCCTGGTTATGGTTATTTATAGTGTTTTATTTTAAGGGGCATTTATTTTATATTTATTTCTACACTGCATAAAGGATTGGAATTTATTTTTACTTGTTTATGTACTTTCAACATATAGGATATCAACCCAAAAGTTAAAAAATAGCTTGCTTCATTTTTTTTATTTTTAATAAATCTATAGTACACCGGAAAATAAGAAAAAATGTAATATAGCTTCAATAAATCTGCCCCTTTTTTTGGCCCTGGTGGCAGCATTCATGCTCAAATCCTTATTACATCGGTAAAATCTGTAGAATTGTTGAAATACAAAATTACAGTTGCCGATCATAGAAGTCTTTGATGTGAACTCGCAGTATAATGTGTGTCTGCCTCTATCTCCTCCCTGCTTTCCCTATCCATAGAATCTAAAATGGACCAACTGCCATCTCCTATCTCAGTAATGTGAACGTCTGTTTTCACTGAATACAGATTTTACCAATGAATTGAGAGTGCTAAACAATCCGGAAGGTGAAAGAAGCAGATTTCTCTAATAAGATATATTACTATTGATTGACAAAATAAAAATAATACATTGGCTCTTTGTATAATTTTAATGTGTTGATTCTATGACAAGTAGTATATTTAAAATCATAACTACATTTTTGTAAATGGCTGACATTGTATTACTGGAGAATGTTAGCGACTATAGTAAAAAATAAATAATTGTATCGTCTGGTGTTAGACCTCATAATTAGCCTAAAAAATAAAGTATGTTTTTTTACGTAGTCTATATTTTTTTTTATCAATGTACATACATATATCCATAATGAAAATACGTTTTAAATAATAGCTACTGGTATTTCGGTTGCAACTGCTGAAGTTTTTATTAAAAGGTTATCCAAAGAGAATTAATTCAACATACATACACAACTCAGATTTGGAATAGATCATTGGTGGTCATCCTGATAAAGAGATTAGAAGATCCGTTGACATTCGGGTTCACCCAGACTTTAGATAAAGTTCAGGTTGGAACCCATTTGAAGTCACTAATTAGGCAGTTTAGCTCTCTACCCACATATATAAACAGAGATTTTACGGGGATGGGAATGCGTTTTTTTGTTTGGGGGGTTGACACAATACATCTGAAAATGTTTTTACACCATGTGAGAGCCATACAGAGATTGCAAGTGGACTGCTTTGAGCCGAGCACCAAGCATACCCAAACACAGTGATGCTCGATCCAGTGGTTAGCATATATACAACACCCGAACTCTGAACTCAGACACTGATTTTTTTTTTTCCGTGGTCGGTGCGAGCCCCAAACTTTACAGTTCGGGTTCACTCATCTCTAAGACACAAGAACATTGAACCAAGGCACATCTCGCATCACAAATCAACGCCACTCCATATGGCACATAATATTAAGAAGAAGAAAAAATGGAGCTTACAAGGCTATTGTTGCAAAAATATCCAAATTTTTATTATACAAAATTCATATTATATTAAAATCGTTACGATCAGTATAGAAAAGGTACATATACGGTGCTTACATAGAGAAAAAGGTGAATTACCACACATAAATGGGAGAGCAAAGGTGATAACACCCCAAATAAGCATGAAGGGACAAAGGGTCATAAGTGAATATAGGTGGCTGGCTAGTAACTATGGCGTCTCTGTCTTGATAATAACCATAATTCTATGTAGCCCAATCAGCATAGATCTATAAGGCAGGACAGAGGTTTGCCAAATATCAAGCTAAACATGACAAAAGGTCACAGAATGACCAACAAATATGGCGCCCTCACCCTGGCTGGACACATAAAGTAGTGTAGCCAAATCGGCATATGTCCGTTTTTATGCCGGATAGGGATCGCCAGAAAAAAGCCAGTCACATGAAAAAGACCCTAAGAACCCATAACTTACACATGGTTAAGAAGAGGGGCAAGCACCAGAGCGTCCCAGGACAGTGCCACGAGCCTTCCTACGCGCGTTTCGCACGGATTACATCTGCTGGCTTCATCAGGGAAGGTGTACGGCAATTGCCGTTCAAGGACCTTATAACGGAAGTCGCTAGACTTCATAGGGCAGCCCATGACCTGGAAAATGCGTCCCAGCCAATCGGATCCCCGCCGACGCGCACGCGCACCGCGCGCCCCACATCACACGCCCCTCAGCCGCCCAATGGGAGAGGGAGCCCGGAGCAGAGGAACACGTGCTCCAAAGCCACCCTCATCCACAGAGGACAGCCAAGGGGCGGGCAAGGAAGGCGAGCGGCGCGCGCGGGTCACGGAAATCAGAGGGCGGGACACAGCTCCCAGCTAGAGTCCGTCAATCAGCCATCAGGTTGCCATGGTGGCGCGCACACCAAAGCACGGCAAGAGTCCGCACCACGCCCCCGGCAGTCCAGTGAGGGGGGACGCGGCGGACCCCCGGGCCCAGGGGTCCGCAGCATCCGCCCCCACCATAAGGGACGCCGGGCTGGCAGCGAGGACACAAACCGCGCGATGGGAGCGCGCACAGCAACCAGAGGGCGGGACAGACTAATAGCTGGAATTGAAAAATGTGAACAATACATAAGTATCCTTGCCATCCTATAGATAAAACCACAGGAAATAAGATAACAATGGCATCAAGCATATTACATAAAACCAGAGGGCAGGAGATTATTATAAAAGGATCTTCTTAAGATGACAGTACGTCCATATCATAAAGGAATCATATACAAACAATTTCTCCAAGAAAATCGATGTCTGGTCCAAGTCCAAAATGTCAACCACAATGGGTAATAACTAAACAAGGTCCTATGAAGGCAAAAGAATTAAATTAGGAACACTGAAAATTAAAAACAGGGCCATAAAGAGGAAATAGATAAAAATTAATTAAAAAAATTCTAAATTAAAAAAGAAAGAATGGTGCAGTACATAATGAGAGCCACTCATAGAAACGGGGCGAAGTTTAGAGCCTCATTGAGGCCCTTTGGTGTAACTGTGTCCAAAATGGTAATCCATTTCAGTTCACGTTGGGCCAAAAGTCTTTTGACATTTCCCCCCCTAATCCCACAATGAATCACGTCGATACCCCTGACCATAAAAGATCTAGGGCTGCATCCATGGACCAATTTAAAGTGGCGCGGTATAGTTTTTAATTCTGCCACATTGGTCGCTGTGGTTGCCGCCCGAATGTCCCTCACATGCTCCCTTACTTTTACTCTTAATTCCCTTGATGTCATACCTATATAGATCATATTACAATCACATGTTGCATAATAGATGACATTGATGGTAGTACAGGAGATATGTTCTCTTATAGGGAAATTTCTTCTCCCATCACTAGTATGGAAAGAAGAGCAGCGAGAGACATTCGGGCAGGAAACACAGCGGCCACAAGGGAAGCAACCTTTAATAGGTCCAGATGAACCAAAAGAACTACTGGTCACTGGTGGTATGTAATGACTTTTGACCAAGTAGTCCTTAAGATTTCTACATCGCCTGGCAGTCATCAAAGGTACAGGGGGCAGACGTGACTTCAAAGTGGGATCAGATTGAAGGATCGGCCAGAATTTAGTCAAAATTTCTCTCATCTCCTGCCATCTAACATTAAATGTTGAGATGAACCTGATATTTTCCACAGGCCTGGCTTCACCTCTCCTCCCGTGAAGCAGATCATCCCTAGACACCGATCTTGCTCTCTGATAAGCTTGTTTCAGGGTACGGTTCCCATACCCTCTGTTTTTGAACCTCATCCTCAAATCATCTGCCTGTTGTTTAAAAACGTTGTCCTGAGAGCAGAGTCGTCTTATCCTGAGATACTGGCCAATTGGGATGGCGCGTACAGTGGAGTTGGTATGGGCCGAAGTGGCATGGAGTAGGGAATTTACAGACGTCGGTTTCCTGTACACATCCGTCTGCAGAGCCCCAAACTCATCTGTAGTGATTTTAATATCTAAAAACTCAACTCCACTGTCGCTAAAACTATATGTCAATTTGATGTTATAATCGTTTGTGTTGAGCTGGTCCATGAAAAGTTTGAGTTGAGAGATGGTACCCTGCCAGATGATCAATAGATCATCAATGTATCTCACCCACATTGACACCATGGGGGCGGCCCATGCACCTCCGTCAACAAACAAACCCCTCTCCCAAAAACCGAGAAAGAGGTTTGCGTACGAAGGCGCACAGGCCGCGCCCATAGCGGTCCCCCGCCTCTGCAGATAGAATCTATCTTTAAAGACGAAGAAGTTGTGGGTGAGTACATAGTCAAGAAGTTCCAGGACCAGCTCACAAATCCGTCCATCCCAATTACTCATACTCAAGAAGAAACGAGCTGCTCTCAGGCCATCGTCATGGCTGATACACGTATATAAAGATTCTATATCAGCCACCACCAAGAGGGTCCCTGGGTCCACATGAACCCCATCAAGTCTATTAAGAACCTCGGTCGTATCCCTAACATAGGATGGAAGGGTCTCCACCAGGGGTTTTAAATAATAGTCAATAAACTGACAGATGGGACTACACAACCCCTCCATCCCTGAAACAATGGGCCGACCGGGTGGATTGATGGGGTCCTTGTGGACCTTGGGTAACAGGTAAAAAGTTGGAATTTTTGGATATTTTACAAATAATCCATCAAAAACCCCCTTGGTAATGATCCCTTGATCTAAGGCATCATTGAGGATGAGGTACAATTGGGCAGAGAATGAGATCAGAGGCGACGAATCCAATTTACTATATGTCTCTCTATCTCTCAGCTGCCTGTGGGCCTCCCTTTCATAAAGATCAACCGGCCAAACCACGACATTACCCCCCTTGTCTGCGGCCTTGAATATGACATCCTTCATATCGCCCAGTTCTTTCAAGGCTCTCCTTTGGACTGCAGTTAAATTGTCCCGTGATCGGCGAGTGGAGATATCACGAAGATTTTCACTAACCAAACGGGTAAAAATCTCCACCGCCGGGCACAGAGACAAGGGGGGGAAAGTCACGGATCTAGGCCTCAAGGAGGTGGGAAACTCACCTGGCAGCTGAGATGATGGTTCTTCTGAGAGATCCTCCAAAATTTGTGTCGCACTCTGTCCCATAGCAAGATCAGTGTCTCCTGTCGATGATTTAGAATGTAACTTGTGAAGGATCAGCTTCCGGGAGAAAAGGTGAAGATCCTTCAGAGCTGTAAACAAATCAAAGGTGTTAGTGGGGGAAAATGTCAAACCCTTGCTCAACACCTGTAGTTGAGCCGTAGACAAAACCTAAGGACTACAAGTAAAGCCATGGACTCCATCAATAAGCTTCATATCCCTTTAATCTTGTTCAAAGCGTTAGTACTCACATGCATGTCTTTTTTAAAATAGCTAAATTTATGGCCGCCATTTACAACATAAAATCTAGTCATATGTATTTCCTTTCAATGAGCACATGTGAGCCTGTTGATGGGCATTATGGAACTAGGCAAACCAAATTATTCTTCAATATGTTTTTTATTTTCCGTATTTATTTATTTTTAGAAAAACTCATCATTGGATAGTTTTTTTTTAATAACTTGTTTCTTTTTCTTTTTCTTCCAAATAACCTATTTATAAAGCATTTAGCTTGTTAGCCATTTTTAATGTATTACATTTAATTTGAAACCGTATTAGAGCATGCATGAATGCTGTATGTTAGGCAGATAGGAGTTGAAATTAAAAATTGAAATGCTAATGAGTTGCTGAAAGTTTCTTCATATGTCAATATATATAATTTACCTAATTTTTAGACCCAAAAATATGAAAGCAGAAAAAAAGCCAAACCAATACCATCTGTTTTAACACATTTCATAATTTCAAATAGTTTTGGTTTGTAAAAGATTTTTTCAAAAATGCATTAGAAAGCGCTGAACACTTAGAGATCAAGTAGCATGTATTTAAAGTTAATTGTTTTTATTGGTTGAAATAAAACTTTGGCACTGGTTCTTGACTCTCGTTTATGAGCCACACTTTCAGCATCATAGATTCTGTTTTGCACCATGATTAAATAATTTCTATTATTACTAATCAACAGAAAGAGCTCTACCCTCATCCAGTCTTCTTCATAAACTAGTATTTCCAAGAGTAAGCTGCATTCCGAAATCAGCATGAACTGAAAACTCCAGGCCCTTAACCACAGATTTGAAAGAAACTAATTTTGAATAAATTAATCAGTCAGCCTTCTTAACTTACTTTGCTGCATGTTCTTTGCACAGTGAGGAATGTCTTTGTGTGGCGCTTACGAAGGACCACCCAATAGGTTGAATGTGATGATGCACACAACACATAGTTTCTCTAGCAGATCATCCTCTTCACTATTTCCAATGCAGTTGAACTGACTGGCAATGGAAAATAAAATTAAAACTTGCTCATTTTAATCATTTGGTGATGTGATTATTAGCTGCAAGCAACACAAATGGTTTTCGTTTTAGACCAGTTGTTGAAAATAGTAAGAACGAAAGAAAATTTGACTGTAGTCATGTCATGTGCAACCTATTGTGCATTCATTTTGTGATATTCTCCTCTAGATGCAATGCACAATAAGTTCATAATTTGTCATCTGATGTAACAAGGCACAATTATAGATTCTGACAAAGTGGAAAGAAACTGTGTATGCTTCAGTAGGAAGTAGAGTACTGTATGTTACTGCTATATTTTTGTAGCTGTAGTGCTGGCTCCCCTAGTGTTCCCCTGCACTCTCCTCTTCCCTGCAGGCCATACTCGTGCTGTGTGGTCGTCTGCTCACCTACATGACCACTCATGTGTCACGTGGTCTTCTGCACAGCCATCCTTGTGTTGTATGGCCCTCAGCTTGCCCCCCCCCAACACTCCTGTGGCCATCCATGTGTCGTGTGGTCCTCTGCGTCCCTTTTTTGACGCTAAAGTGTAGTGCTATCGCTGGCTCACCCTATCCCCCCATGGATACCCAAGTGTGTGTCTGTCTCCAGCTCCCTCCTAGAACCCCGGCCCTGCATATGCCATGCGGAGTTTCCTGGTCTCCAGCCTAGCGGGCATGTACACACACTTCCTGTCCCTTTTAGTCATAGCGTGCACACCTTGCAAAGGTGTCCTCAGCCTATTACTGGGAGGCACCAGGAACTTAATTTACCCTCCCCTGTTGGAGGGGACAAAGCATTGCATTAGGATTTAGCCTGTGTGTTGGTTCTGCCTGTCTGCTCTAATCTCCCAGCCTACAGCACTAGTCCTGAATGCAAAAAGTACTGCTCTGCTGTGTCTGTCCTGTCTTCTTGCACCTGTCCTGTTTGTTCCCTAGTACCAGTCTGTATCCTACACCTGTTTCCATGCTAGCCTGTATCCTGCACCTGTGTTCGTACCCACCTGTACCTGTCATCCGGTCTGCCTCAGTCGTCCCAGCTGCACCTGTGTTCCTATGTCCTGTGGCTTATGTCCCATGCCTGGGAATCCGTATCTGATGACCTGGACCCTTCTGACTGGAGTTCCTCCTGAGGACATGTCCCAGCTGCACCTGCGTCACATGTTCTGTGCCTGATGTCCCTTGCCTGGTGACCTGAACCTGATGATATGTGCCGGAAGTTCTTTATCTGCCAATACCCATATTTCCTGTTCCCATCCAGTGTGTGTTCCTATTATTGTCCTGTTTGTCTTGCCTGATCTTGTCCTGCCTGTCTGTTGCCTGACTCTAGCCCTGCTGTCTCCCTGCTCCGCTCAGCTGCCACAGTCCCATTTACTTCCCTGGGAGTGGCACCTGGTGTTCCACCTCACGGTGGGCACTTAGTTAAGCCCCTCCCACAAAAGTATAAGCCTGGGTTACCCCTGTGGCCCAGTGGGTCCACTCCCGATCACTGCCTTCACCAGTGGTGAGCATTACAGTAGTGTGTCTGAGCGTTCATATTACTGTGACTTTGGGAAGTAAATATTTAATAGTCTCTAAAATATAATGTCACGATGTACATCAGATGGTACATGTGATGGGCCTTTATGTAGTATGAGTCTATAAGCAGAATCCAGCACTCAAATAGTAGGAAATGTATATTTAATTCACGGCTCAAAATGCAAGGTGTGCAAAACATACATGACATTTCGGTCAATCAGACCTTTATCAAATCAGCACACATGTGGAGAGCCCTGGCAGGAAAGATAAGATAGCAGCACTAGGTGCAGTGGCAATCAGTGTGCCATAGGATAGTAAGTGCATTTTCTTCTAGAAAAGAAAATATTTTTCCCAGAAAATTATTGCAATTACACATTTTTTGTATACAAGATTATTTCCTTATAAAGGAAAATTGGACATAATTTTACACAAAACCCCAAAAATGCGCTGGACAAAATTGTTGGCACCCTTCCAAAATTGTGGGTAAACAACTCTATTTTAAGCATGTGAGGGTTGTTCAAACTCACCTGTGGCAAGTAACAGGTGTGGGCAATATGAAAATCACACCTGAAACCAGTTAAAGAGGGGAGAAGTTAGCTCAATCTTCGCATTGTGTGTCTATATGTGCGACGCTAAGCATGAGAAGAGGAGAAGAGAACTGTTGGAGGACTTGAGAACCAAGATTGTTGAAAAATATCAACAATCTCAAGGTTAGAAGTCCATCTCCAGAGATCTGAAGTCTTTTTTGTTCATGGTGCACAACATAATCAAGAAGTTTACAACCCATGGCACTGTAGCTAATCTCCCTCAATGTGGATGGCAGAATCAAATTAATGAAAAGTTGCTATGCAGAATAGTCCAGGTGGGGGATGAACAGCCCCAATCAAGTTGCAAAGAAATTCAAGCTGTCCTGCAGGCTCAGCGTGCATCAGTGTCAGCACGAACTATCCATCCATATGTGAATGAAATTAAACGCTATGGCAGGAGATGCAGGAGGACCCCACTGCTGACACAGAGACATAAAAAACTTGACTGCAATTTGCCAAAATATATGTAATTCAAAATCCTTTTGGAAAAACGTCTTGTGGACAGGTGAGACCAGATAGAGCTTTTTGGTAAAGCACATCATTCTACTGCTTGCTGTAAACAGAATGAGGCCTACAAAGAAAAGGACACAGTACTTACAGTCAAATATGATGGAGATTGCAAGATGTTTGGGGTTGTTTTGTTGTCTCTGGCACTTGGGTGCCTTGACTGTGTGCAAGGGATTATGGAATCTGAAGATGGCAATGTAGTGCGCAGTGTCAAAAAGCTAGGTTTGCATTCTAGGTCATGGTCCTCCAGCTGACAATGACCCCGAAACATACTTCAAGAAGCCCCCATAAATGGATGGAAACAAAGTAGTGGAACGTTCTGAAGTGGCGGCAATGAGTCCGGATCTAAATCCCATTAATTGCCTGTGTAGAGATCTTAAAATTGCTGTTTGGAGAAGGTACCTTTCAAATATGAGAGACCTGGAGCAGTTTGCAAAAGGAGAGTGGTCCAAAATTCCAATTAGAGGTGAAAGAAGCTTGTTGCTGGTTATAGGAAGAGATTAATTGCAGTTATTTATTCTAAAGGTTGTGCAACCAAATAATAAGTTGAGGATGGCAACAAATTTGTCCGAGCCTTGTTAGAGGTTTTTTGTGAAATTATGCCAATTTGCCTTTTGGTTTTATCTGTTTTTCTATATTGTTATATTGTTCCAATACACACAATGGAAATAAACGTGTATAACAAAACATGTTATTGCAATAATTTTCTGGGAGAAATACTTTTTCTGGAACAATTTTCAAAATGCCAATACTTTCGGCAATGACTGTATGTCCACATGTTTATTTGTATGTTCCTGATATATACGTTATATACTTATGATATAATATGTTTTGTTTTTTTAATATTCCTAATAAAATTTGCATACCTTTTATCCTTTGGAAATGCATCACATTACTTGTAATGTTATAATTTGATGGTGCACACATAGTTATTTATATTGTTCTTTGAATTGGTGATCATAAACTTATACGTACTAACTAAAAAAAGCGTGATGAGTACATATTTAGACAGATTGACACTAAACGAAAAAATATGTGACAAGAATGGTGTGGATCTAACTTTGTCCTTAAGCATTGTATTAGACCATGTGTCGGACCCAACAGCTGCACATCATTATTATAATTTTCCATTTAGAATGCAAACTAGAAGTTCTGCTTATATCAGCCATCAAAAGAATGGCTCTTGAGACGTGTATAATAATACACCATCAGACATTGTGAATATTATGTCGCCCAAGCTATCTGCAGACAGATGGGTGGCTTTTTACTGCTTTCATTTACTTTGATTAATTTGCTTGCATGGAATGAAAGACTGACACTCGTTTGGACACTGTTGTGTACCGCTAAACTTTCTGTTCAGTTCAGTGAATGAAATACTTAAGCTCAGTTTATGTTATTTGGAATTCTTAAATGTTGTCAAAAATTGATTCATGATCATTTACTTCAAAGGAAGAGTGTAACATGACCCTCTGAAAATATAAGGGAACCCTATTAAATAAGTGCTCACCCTCTTTGTAGTTGGCTCCATCGCCAATTACTGTACTTGATGCATAGCAATCTCCTTAGGCATTTTACAGTGATTTGTACAATTAGGCAGCTCATTTAGTGGGAAGTTATTGTTCTTTATTTTTTAGTAGTTCATAATCCGGATAAAGGACATAATAAATAAATTACAACTAAGGGTGTCTTAGTTACATAGTTACTTAGGTTGAAAGAAGACCTAGGTCCATCTAGTTCAACCTTCCTAAACCAATTATGCTTTTTGTCACTAATCATTTATAACTGACAATGTTGTATGTACTGAGGAAATCATCCAGCCCTTTTGCATTTTATGATTTGTATCTGCATTTTATGTTTTTGTATAATATTACAGAACTACAGTATCAAACGTTCTGTAATTTATTGGAATAAATGTAATTAATGTTTTGGCATTAATGGAAATGGACTGCTCCAAAAGTATCTCAAATAGGAGTAAAGTAATAAATGTATAAAAGGCTTTGTTTTGATATGCTAGGTGCATATGTGGAAATCTAGCAATTCTAAAAAGCACTTCCATGGACTGACTTGGAACAAACCTCTTTTCTTAATAGGACACAGGCATTCCAGACTTCACCTTTTAAAGGCCCAGTCACACTAAACAACTTATCAGCGATCTCAACAACGATACAACCTGATAGGGATCGCTGGTAAGTTGCTAGGAGGTCGCTGGTGAAATGTCACACTAAGCGACACTCCAGCGATCCCACCAACAACCTGACCTGGGAGGGATCGCTGGAGCGTCGCTACACGGGTTGCTGGTGAGATGTCACACAGGCAGATCTCACCAGCAACCAGTGACCAGCCCCCAGCCAGCAGCGCCGCGTGGAAGCGATGCTGCGCTTGGTAACTAAGGTAAATATCGGGTAACCAACCTGATATTTACCTTGGTTACCAGCGCACACCGCTTAGCGCTTGCTCCCTGCACACCTAGCCACAGTACACATCGGGTTAATTACCCAATGTGTACCCTGCTACGTATGCAGGCAGAAGGAGCCGGCTTCTGCGGATGCTGGTAACCACGGTAAACATCGGGTAACCAAGAAGCCCTTACCTTGGTTACCCGATATTTACCTTCGTTACCAGCGTCCGCCGCTCTCACACTGCCAGTGCCGGCTCCTGTTCTCTGCACTCCTAGCCACAGTACACATCGGGTTAATTACCCGATGTGTACTGTGGCTACGTGTGCTGAGAGCGGCGGACGCTGGTAACGAAGGTAAATATCGGGTAACCAAGGTAAGGGCTTCTTGGTTACCCGATGTTTACTGTGGTTACCAGCGTCCGCAGAAGCCGGCTCCTGCTGCCTGCACATTTAGTTGTTGCTCTGTCACTGTCACACACAGCAATGTGTGCTTAACAGCGGGAGAGCAACAACTAAAAAATGGTCCAGGACATTCAGCAACAACCAACGACCTCACAGCAACATCACTAGCAACATCGCTGCTACGTCACAAAAGTTGTTCCTTAGCAGCGATGTTGCTAGCGATGTTGCTTAGTTTGACATGGCCTTAACTCCTCTACTTGGAGCTTGAGTTAAAGGGATTTTCCTGTGCTATGTTAATTTTTTCAATTGCTTATGAGCTAAAAGGCAGTTAGTTGCTAACTACCTTCCTGTTCTACCCAGCGGCTGCTCAGAATGGTCACAAGCCACTCCTGATGGTGATTCTGCTGTTTCATCTCAATAGCGCAGCTTTTCCGCACTGCTCTGTCAACGGAGCATGACTGCCAATATCATGCTGGTTGATAGCCGGCTTCCCGTACAGATAGGCACCGGTGAGTTACTATCAATAAGCATGACATCAGGAATCACACCCTATTAGCATAGCGGAAGAAAAGTTGGTGCTCTATCGCTGTGACATCAGGGGAGGCCGGAAAATTGCCTGCAGGAGCAATCTGTGACTACTCAATGCCAGCAGAGATCTGCGGTCAGCAAAACAGGCAGGTAGTTAGCAAATACCTGCCTGTTAGTTCTTAGACCAAAAGAAAAAAAATTATAATACTTGTCCCTGACAACCTTTTTAAAACTGGACTCCAGCTTCTGGCTACTGGAGCGATTTGGAAGAAGGTAGTTGACTAACTGTTAAAATAAAAGAGATCCAAAGATTAAGTAAAAAGGCATAGACAGGAGTAGATTACGGAGATAAGAAACAGGAGGACTGAATCAGAGTGAGTCATCGAGGAAAAAGATGCTTTAGTCAGTTCAGGGTCCGCAACATGTATAAAAACAAATCAGAAACCTCACCCACTAAAAGTAAAATTTTGATTTTGTAATTTTTAAAAGAACTACACCTATAGTATGTGTACAATACAAATGGCTAAATGGCTAAATTTCATTATAAATTGAAAAATATAGAAAAAAGCTTTGGACACACCATTATAGGATGACTTTGTGAAAAAAACAAGATCTGTGGTTGCCCTATATTCTTATGCCTGCCTAGCAGTGTAAGCTTGCACCATAGGGATATGACCATGGCGCCCGCTTTCCTCGTCAGCTGTACCTTGAGCTGTCCCTATTACCAGTTTGCAATTATCTATCACCATGAGGAGAACAAATCCCAAAAACAGGTACAAAAGGATATTTCAAAACGACTCCAAATACTTGATGGATTTTTTTGGCAATAATATATTCCCATATTAACAAGACATATGAAGAATCAATTGTCAAAGCCTCATAAAGCACACAGGCCTGTCAATATGTTAACTTTAAAGGACAATTATTTATAGAACTATTCAAAGAAAGTTTGTTCATATGGAAGCAGTTGTTGTCACAGTGGTAAATATAGGCATTAATACTTTATCAAGTGATAGAATCTCACTCCATCAGTTAGATAATAGCATTGAAGCACTAAATATGTTACATGTATACTGAGAGTGAAAATAATAATATACTTATCCAATGTGATATATCAGAAATTCATCAAGATTAGCAAAGTTTACTGAGTGTTTCCCCTGCAGTTTGTGAGGTTCATCAGGGGAATAGGCTAAAGGTACCGTCACACTAAGCGACGCTCCAGCGATCCCACCCGCGAACTGACCTGGCAGGGATCGCTGGAGCGTCTCTACATGGTCGCTGGTGAGCTGTCAAACAGGCAGATCTCCACAGCGATCAGAGATAAGCCACCAGTGACCCGTGTAACGACGCTGTGCTTCGTAACCATGGTACACATTGGGTTACTAAGCAAAGCGCTTTGCTTATAGTTACCCGATGTGTACCTTGGCTACATGTGCAGCGAGCAGGGAGCCGGCTTCTAAAAGCTGCGGACGCTGGTAACCAAGGTAAATATCGGGTAACCAAGCAGAGCGCTTTGCTTGGTTACCCGATGTGTACCTTGGTTACCAGCGTCCGCAGAAGCCGGGTCCCTGCTCCCTGCACATTCAGATCGTTGCGCTCTCTCTGTCACACACAGCGATGTGTGCTTCACAGCGGGAGAGCAACGACCAAAAAATGGTCCAGGACATTCAGCAATGACCGGCGACCTCACAGCAGGGGCCAGGTCGTTGCTGGATGTCCCACACAGCGACATCACTAGCAACATCACTGTTGCATCACAAAAACCGTGACTCAGAAGCGATGTTGCTAGCGATGTCGTTTAGTGAGACGTGGCCTTAATAGACCCATAGATACAGTACAGATGATGAACTGAATAGCCAGATAAATGAAGTTGTGGATATCATGATGTGCTACGTCAGCTACATGTATCAAATAACTTGGCTCAGATGACAACAGGAGAAAAGTAGCCAAACTTAGTCCTTGCTGGTATAATTGACAAGGACTGAGTGTCAGTTGAAGATTAAAATAGGGTGGTGTGCAGAAATTATTCTGCGGATTGGCTCTGTCATTGGCTGATCAACAAAAATTAGGCTTTGGTTTATCAACACTTTTATGCCAGAAAACTGCAGTAATAAGCTTTGAGAAGGCGCAAATTTTTCATGCCATTTTCTACCAGTTTGGCAAATCTAACTCCAGTCCCATGCACACACTGAGGCACATCCTACTTCGTGCCTCCATTGATTCATTAAGGAGCACATGTCTCCTAGTGAATCAGTTGCCTCACGCTCCACACTGGCACATCATGAACACCGGAGTGGAAAAAAGACGGTCTTGATGAAATGTGCATAATGCCAAGCCACCACAACAGTTGAGCAGCTGGTCATGCTATCCAGCAGGAAGTGTTAGCTAGTTACTGACTTCTTGATGGACAAACCTGTATGTTACCCAGCAGCAAAATAATATGTTACACTCAGGTTTTGGGACTGTCAGCAGTTTTTTTGCTACCTCATGTGAGAGAAGCATAATGTAGAAAAAGAGACCCTGATTCCAACGATATATCACTTAGTGTACTAGGTGCAGTAGTTGTGACACAATCAGAGTCCTTAAATGTAGCATGAAGCAGAGCTCAAAAAGCTAACCCTGCCCATAACAATATCTTTATGTATATAGTCTATTGTCAGTGAGCTTCTTATTAGAGAAGTGTGCGTGGTCGGACAACTTGGCACAAGGCAGCTAGACACAGCAATGATAATGTCCTAGTGTTGTCTTCATTTTAAGTAAACCACACAGAGCTTAATAAATGCTGAAATCTGTCTTTTAGCCCCTATCTTCTGCTGACTTCTGATTACATAGCACAAAACTGCTGATACATTCCATTAATCCTGCAAAGAACTGTTGATATTGCTATAAAAACACATACTGAACAATCCTTGCTAACTTTTTGCAAAATGCACAAGGGATTCTAGTTTCTTGGTGTTCAAATTGTAAAAAGTATTGTGATATGCAAGCAAAACCCTTTACCAGCTGTATTAGTGTGTGTGTGTGTGTGTGTGTGTGTGTGTGTGTGTGTGTATATATATATATATATATATATATTATACAGATGTCCCAATATCTCTGTGTATATAATTGTATGCTGTATATTATAAATGTCTCCCAACTCTCACTGCACATGTCAAGATATGTCGAACCAAAAAAAAAGGAAGGAAATGAGACGTCTCTTGAATTTTGCATACTTTTAATCTCATTTCTTACATAATGAAACAAGCGCTTTGTTAACATATCACTAGTTTTATCCCATGCTCTTTTATCTTCTTACGCTTTTTGTAATATTCATTGAGAACCTTAGTAGAATAATTTTAGCTCTGCGTATGGTTCATGATGAGACTTCAGAAAAGCAAATCGTGGATAACCATTCGTTATATGGTCATCTGATAGCTGCTAATTAGTTCTAAATGTTTATTAGTCAGATTTAATCACTTAAGAAGAGGGAGAAAAGTTTCCTGGCCTTACTCTCTGTGTAGAGGTAGAAAGCGAAGAATCTTCATGCCGGATTGAATTATTGCAAGGGAGTTAATGATTCCAGGCTAGGAAAAGGTAGAACGAGGCAGACATCTATCACCAAGATAAAGCATGAATGTGCGCGCTGACAGATGCATTCACGGCCTTTCCTCCACCACTGAATTCAGCAGTGCTATTTCTTGACATCTGATTATATTAGTATTTTCATTGCAGGTCAGTTTCTTCTGGAAGAAGGCCGTATTGTAGAAGCCGCAAAAATGGCCAAGAAAGCTGCAGAGTTGGACAGCTCTGAATTTGATGTTGTCTTTAATGCAGCTCATATGCTCAGGTATGTGGCACAATCATCATGTGTGATCTCAGTGTGTGGGGTTCTCATAATTAAAATGTATCAGTTATCCAATAGGTAGGTGAAACGTGCTATATTGTTGAATGAAGTAGTGGTGGAGCATGCATCATGCTGCTGTATTGAAGGTTGATAGGTTTGAATATAGTGTCAGTGTCTCTACTCAATTAAAGTGAAGGAACTGGTAATCACGCTCTTGAGATTGGAGAGATTCTCAGTAAGAAGGAATAAGTGTTTGTTATGGGAAAACCTTTTTTTTGGCTCAATATACCATTGGTAATTCAGCCATATAGGTTTTTCTATTCAGTTTTTTTCTTCGTAATTGATTGTAACACTTTGAGATTCATTTGCCACTGTAACACAATAGCTTTACCATCAGAAATATACAACCAATATGGCTGCACTTCATTATCCATTGGATAAGTCATCGGTATGACATTGGTAGGAGTCTGACACCCAGCATCTCCATCTATCAGTTGAAATCCACTTGCAGAGGCCAAAACTAAGTAATATGAGGGGTAGAACTCAGAAGCCCCATCCATTGCTTAGTGGTCGCTTGAGGGTTTTATCTCCCATTCCGTTCATTAGAAGATACAGATGCTGGCTTTGTAACGTAGACGGCGTTTACAGCATATGGACGGAGCTCAACTCCTCAGCCCTTTCCACACATGGACACCCCAGCGATGATGCACCTTAACACCATTTGCATTTAAAGATTAACTGTCTATTTTAGTAATTTATTGTGTTCACTTGTACTCCCTCAATAAAATCTAATACCAAATTGACCAATAGGTATTACAATTCCCTTATTTAATAGGGTATGTTATTGCACAGTCTGACACTGTTAGCACTGATTGGATAGTGTCAGAGTGTATAAAAACACTTTGGGCATTACTACTCCCATTGTCAATCATCAATTTATTAATACATTTCAGAGAGGAATAATATAGCATTAGTGCAATTCAAAGTTCTAAAAACATGCCCCAGAATTGCCGATTATGAAAGGAATATTTACTAACTACACTGTGTGCAGACTTATTAGGCAAATGAGTATTTTGATCACATGATACTTTTTATACATGTTGTCCTACTCCAAACTGTATAGGCTTGAGAGCCAACTACCAATTAAGTAAACCAGGTGATGTGCATCTCTGTAATGAGGAGGGGTGTGGTGTAATGACATCAACACCCTACATAAGGTGTGCTTAATTATTAGGCAACTTACTTTCCTTTGGCAAAATGGGTCTGAAGAGAGATTTGACGGGCTCTGAAAAGTCCAAAATTGTGAGATGTCTTGCACAGGGATGCAGCAGTCTTGAATTTGCTAAACCTTTGAAGCATGATCACCGAACAATCAAGCGTTTCATGGCAAATAGCCAACAGGGTCGCAAGAAGCGTGTTGCGCAAAATAACTGTCCATGAATTGAGGAAAATCAAGCATGAAGCTGCCAAGATGCCATTTGCCACCAGCTTGGCCATATTTCAGAGCTGCAACGTTACTGGAGTATCAAAAAGTACAAGGTGTGCCATACCCGGGGACATAGTCAAGGTAAGGAAGGCTGAAAAACGACCACCTTTGAACAAGAAACATAAGATAAAACGTCAAGACTGGGCCAAGAAATATCTTAAGACTGATTTTTCAAAGGTTTTATCGACTAATGAAATGAGAGTGACTCTTGATGGGCCAGATGGATGCGCCAGAGGCTGGATCAGTAAAGGGCAGAGAGCTCCACTCCGACTCAGACGCCAGCAAGATGGAGGTGGGGTACTGGTATGGGCTGATAGCATCAAAGATGAACTTGTGGGACCTTTTCGGGTTGAGGATGTAGTGAAGCTCAATTCCCAGACCTACTGTCAGTTTCTGGAAGACAACTTCTTCAAGCAGTGGTACAGGATGACGTCAGTATCGTGTAAAAAAAAACAAAACATGATTTTTATGCAGGACAATGCTCCATCACATGCATCCAACTACTCCACAGCGTGGCTGGCCAGTAAAGGTCTAAAAGATGAAAAAATAATGACATGGCCCCCTTGTTCACCTGATCTGAACCCCACAGAGAACCTCTGGTTTCTCATAAAATGTAAGATCTACAGGGAGGGAAAACACTACACCTTTCGGAACAGTGTCTGGGAGGCTGTGGTGGCTGCTGCACGCAAAGTTTATCGTAAACAGATCAAGCAACTGACAGAATCTATGGATGGTAGTGTCATCAGAAAGAAAGGTTGGCTATATTGGTCCCTAATTTTTTGGGGTTTTGTTTTTGCATGTTAGAAATGTTTATTTCTAAATTTTGAGCAGTTATATTGGTTTACCTGGTGAAAATAAACAAGTGAGATGGGGAATGTATTTGTTTTTATTAAGTTACCTAATAATTCTGCACAGTACTAGTTACCTGCACAAAAAGATATCCTCCTAAGATGGCCAAATCAAAAAAAAAAACCACTCCAACTTCCAAAAATATTAAGCTTTGATATTTATGAGTCTTTTGGGTTGATTGAGAACATAGTTGTTGATCAATAATAAAAAAAAAATCCGCTAAATTACAACTTGCCTAATAAGTCTGCACCCAGTGTATTTACGAAAACAAATATTTCAAGAATCACCAATGATAATGATATTTTTTGCGCTGTGCAAAAGATTTTTTCACCCAAGGAACGAGTATTTTGCTTGTGAATCGTGGGATCTGCAACTGTTTACATGGCAAGTTAATCGTGAAACAAGCATCTTTAACTATGCTTCTCTCACAAACCTCTTGTGGTGTAAATGCAGCTTTAGACCCTCCCCATCTGCTGTATTTGGTCGATGTCTTACAGGGGTTTTCTACTACTGGGACATTCCCTTCTCAATCCCTATGTTTCCCACCAGTAAAATAATAAAACCTATACTTACATCTGCTGTGGGCGCCATATCTGCACTGGCTCTCCTAGGGATTGCGTCACATTACATCATGTAATCCATGCAGCTTATCAGCACTGTTTCACTGTCCCCTCCTTGAGACATATCAGACATCTGGAGGATGAAAGAAAGAAGCCACAGCTCAGTTCCTCCACATGACAATTGCATCCAGAGGAGGGGACAGTGAAGCGGCCACTCACTGGCCGCAGTGATTGTGTGACCTAATGTCATGCAATCCTTGGGAGAGCTTGTGCCCACAGTGGAGATGAGTATACATTTTATTTTTTTTTACTGCCAGGAATCAAAGGGATTGAGAAGGGGTTGTCCGAGTAGTAGACAACCCCTTTCAGGTGGCTAGAGAGCCTTAAGTTATAATGGTCAAACCAAAAAGCTGGCACTTTGAAGTGATCCCTGCAATGTAAATTAATATCATGTTTAAATATTAGGATTTGCGGATGTGTTTGTTTAACACACTATTAAATGAGAAGAACTTGTCTGAAAGTACAGTGACAAATATCTGAAATTCAGGGATTAGGTGAATAGCTAGTCACATCGCAACCCACCCACTCGATTTCCACAGGATTTGCACACACCAAGTGTAATGTTCTGGTTGTGAAGAAGGTAGATCATCCTGTACGAGCATAGTCATTTACAATAGCGTTTTGATGGAGCAGTCCAATGTATTCCTTAAGTAGTGCTCCAAGTTGATGAGTAAGTGATGGATCAGAGTGTCGCAATTTAACTAGTTATGATGCAATCAACTCCTTTCATTGACCTTGGATACTTAGCAATGTGCCTGTTTCATGATGCGCAACTGCAAACTTTAATTATATTCTCTGATAGCTATTAACCTTGCATACATATCTGTTCCCCAGTCCTGTATTATGCACACTTTGATTTACAAGAATGCTTCCAATAGTTTATATATTTCTAATTAAGAGATTTAATTGCAGTAATGCACCTTCCTTTGGAGAACTGTAATAAAAATGTCATTAAACCGCTCATTAGGAAAAAAATGTATATAGTTTCTTGTTTTGTCTTTCCCAGTTAGGCTGCTGTCACATGGGGACGATTGAATGCTGTACTTTCCCAGCCGGAGAAAAGTGGATTGTTCCACAGTCGCAAATTGTTCCCATGATGAAGCTTTATAGTCCGAAGGACACACAATTCTGTCATAGGAGAGCACGTCCACTGTGCCCAATCTCATTTAATATTTCTTATTGTTTCATTTATTTGTGCCTAATATGTTGTATTAAATATGCTGTCAAGTTAATTAAAGGCCGCATCTAACATGTGTAATGGAATTTTATGTATTCACGTAGAATTTTATGTATTCACATGTGCTGCTTTATAGTGGTCTGCCTACACCACCCCCCACCCTTTTCCACCCCAAAGAAATTCCGTTTTCCAATACACAAGCGTGTGCCAGCAATTCCATTGTCTGGACCAGTAGGAAATAATCTATGACTGATACTTCGTTTTCAAGTGTTATTCATCACATGTGGTCACTTAACACAATTTTTCTGTCTTCTCCTGTAAAGATTATGGTCACTTTCTGGTTATGAAGGAAATGTTTTCTCTGTTGGTATTATTCTTGGTTCTTGCACATTACCCAAGAAATATTTGTGGTATTCTCTGACATAAAAGCTAATTATCTGAACACGGAGCCAGATGCCGGTTCAGTATTAGTAGCAATATATTAGCGGCTACATATATAAACAGTAACCTTTATGAAGTATCCTCCAGCAAGATGAGGCATCAGATTCTTTCCAACGCAATAGCCAAGTAAGAACATGAAAGAACGATTAAAGAAAATTAAAGTCGGACATAGTTTAACTCTAAATACTGACTTTGTTTCATTGGAATCTAGTAAAGTACATCAGCTAGATCCCATACTGTAATAATGAAGTCTTGACGTCCAAACTTTAATATCTTCATTGAATACACATGCACCAAATCATAAAGTAACACTTTGTTGCTCAAAGGTCACAGAGTAGCCATAGGCCTAAGAACCACAGCTTTAAAGTGTAAAAAAAGAAAATAGAGATGAGCCGAAGCTGGCAACTATTTTTGTCAGATAGCAAAAAAGGAAGAAGCAAGGCAAGAAAAACGGGGTTTGATCACTCCAATTGACTTGTGGTTGCAAGTGAAAGAACATTTCTTACAAAACTTTAGTATATTTTATTTTTAAGTTTGATATGTATATTAAGAAAAAGTTGCTAAAAATATATTGTACTGACCTTAAAATAAATTGTTTTCACAGAAAGAGGTTCAACCTTTTCTATTTAAATACCCCAGATAATCCAAATGGTTTATGGTTTATGGTTTATACAGTGCATTTCAAGTCTCTACATTTTCCAAATAAATGGACTGATATAAACCTCTCCTGTGACCAGTGAAGTAAATGTGTTTCAAGGTGACTAGCCACAAAAACGGTTTATGATTCTGTACAATAGATTGTAGTGTTATAGTAACGTTCTGCTCAGAATTACTATAATTTCTAAATTGGATGTTTCTTGTTTACAATTACAAGTTTATTTTTGTATTCTTTATTTTGAATGCATGAACCTAGAAATATTAGAAACTTTGCGTTCACTAGTACTGATGGGTAAAACCGCATATGCAAAGGATCGGCGGATCAATCCGGATTAAAAAAAAGGTTCGGACCCGGAATTAATCCCAGATATCTGGCCGGACACCAATCCCCATATGTCTGTGGGAACCTGAATCATGCACTTTCAAACGTTGGTAGAAAGTGCTAGGTGGATTAGAGTAGGCGCTCTATACTTACCAGTCTCCACGCTGTGGTAACACTACTTCTGAGGCCACTCATTAACCTCATGCATATGCACTGCTTCCCCCACCCAGCGGCAGTCCAGGCATTTGAGATTAGTTGCCATCAGACCACCCCCCACTCTGTCTGCTTGCAATCACAGACGCTTGTATGCGGGTCTATATTGGTGAAAAAATTAAATTGGTGTAGGGTGCCCCCTTATTATAATACCCAGCACAGATAAAGCAAACGACTGCAGCATGCAGCCCGCAGCCATGTTCTTATCTAGGTTGTGTGTCAAAATAAAAGAAAAGGGTCCCCTCCTAATTATTTAATGAAATAATTAAAAAAAAAAGCAGAATGCAGTCCCGCCTTCCCCCAATTTTGATAACCCACAAATGATAAAGGCGGGTTAATGGGCCCTCTAGCCTAAAAATAGCGGCCTGCAGCCGCCAAGAATTGTCGCATCCATTAAATGTGACAATCACAGAACGTTACCCGACTCATCCCTTTTGCCCTTTTATAGTGGCAATCGGGGTAATAATGGGTTAATGACAACTCTTAGCTGCCACTAAGCCCTAGATTAGTAATGGGAGTCATCTGAGACCCCCCCCATTACTAATCTGTAAGTGAACAGAAATAAACAAACACAAAAAATTTTTTTATTTGAAATAAAACACTAAAAAACACACTTTGTCATCCCTTCATTAACCCCCAAAACACCCATTTCCAACGTAATCCACATGAGATCCTACGACGATTCCAGCTCTGCTATATCTGAAGTGACAATGGGCGGCCATAGAACATGACCGCCTGCTGTGAGCTGCAGGCAGAGAATCTGCCTCAGCGATTAGCGGTGACATCACTCAGGTTATTTTTGGTCACAGCTGAAAGTTCTGAGGTATGGTCACTGAGTTCACAGGCCTGCATCTCTTGGGAGAAAACAGTGGGGGTTTGTGCCAAGAGATGCAGATTTTGTGCTGAAATTTTTACACCATATTCCTGCACCCACTCTACACCTCCTGGCAAAAAATGGCTTCACTACCGCATCATACCTACCGCATGTAATTTTGATGCTTTTTTTGCCAGAAAGTGTAGATTGGGTGCATAAATATAGTGTAAAAATGTAATCACCAAATTTTCATCTCTTGTCCCAAAAATGCAAAATAAAAACAAAAAGGTTTTGCTATGGTTTTCTGCTAAGAGGTACAAATGTGATGTTGAAATATCTACGCCAGACTTCAGCTCCAAATTATCACTTCCTGACAGAAAACCTACACCGAAACGCCGTCAAAACTATTTTGTTGCATTTTTTGGCCGAGATATGCAACCTTGAAGATTAAGTTTTTATACCTGCAGCTGTGACCCGCAAATAATCTGAGTAACATCAATGCTCATCTCGCGGCTCAGTCATTCTCTGCCTGGAGCTTACAGCGCACAGTCATGTTCTGTACCCGTATGCTGTCACATCAGATGTATCAGACCTGTGATCGTCGTGGACCTCATATTACGTCCGACCTGGGTTTTTGGGGGGTTGATAAAGGGGAGTTTTCTTTTGTTTTATTTCAAATAAAGGATTTTTTTGGCATTTTGTTTTTTTCTTTTCACTTACAGATTAGTAATGGTAGGGGGTCTCGTAGATGGTCTCATCACGGTCTGTGATTGCAAGCATTCAGACACACTGTCACACAGGGTTGAGGCATGTCTGACTGCAACCAATCACAGATGCTTGGACGGCCGTTGGGCAAAGGAAGCAGTGCATATGGATGAGTGATAATGAATGGCCCTGGAAGTAGTATAAGCGTCCCCGGAACCAGTTACAGCCACGCTGGACCCTCTGTAATTATAACGCACTTGCTTTATTCTTTTTTTTCTTTATTTTTCCCTTTATTTTATTTTTTATTTTCGGAGTTTCCAGATTCAGATCATTACCTGTAGTTCCCTGGCAACTCCGTGCCCAGCACTCATTTGAGGCTGCGCGGATCCATATTTTTACAATCCAAGTCCGCCCATCACTATTCCTGAGCACTTTTGTGTGTATCTTATGTATTTTGAGCTGCTGATCATAAAAATCCCTGATATTTTCCTGTCACTTACCATTTTTCTGAAATCTTCTGCTTGAGCGATTTTATTTTTAGTTTTTTATATTTTCAGGCTGTCCATGTATTATCAAAAATATATGTGCCGTTATGTAATTTATAGGCAACAACTTACATTTGTCAAAAGTAAATGCAGAGTTGCTGTCTTCAAGACTTCAAAGATGGCATTTGCTATCACCTGGTACAAACGTTTCTGTCTTTCAAAGCCACTAAAATGACTTAACACAGTTTTTTGAACAGGTTGTCAACCTTTGCACCGACATTGATGGGTTGTTCGCAGCTTTGGGTTGAAAGCATGAGCCGAAACAGAGGTGTCTTTATTGACTTATCAGTGCTAAGCCTCTAGGATGTCTCGTTACACAATGGTAATGTCCATCCTTCAATATGTTGGCTTTGCTGCACACATGAGAGAAACATGAGAACATCGAACTGTTCTTGAAACACATCAAGTAGAGCAACTACAACTGGATCATCTTTGGAGATTTATTAAAAGTAGTGGCACTGCTGCTTGGAATGTTGCTCAGATATACCAAGTACTGCTGTTTCATTTGCAAATGGGACAGCTGTGCTAACCAGACCCGTTACAGAAGAACTAAGTGATCAATCCGTAACCAGCGGACTCCCATTCAGAGAAATGTCGCACATAAAGCACTTGGTGATCCAGTAATGATATTTCTGCCACCACTTCACATAAAACTCAAAATAACTTCGGCACTCAAAATTTGATTTGTCTCAAAAACTTTTTTTTGTGTATTTTATTTCACAATTGACAGTCCATATAACAAACAAAACATTTTCAGCCTAAGCCTTCTTCAATGACTGTTAGTAAATACAGAAAAATAATGTAACATACAATTAGTACCATTGCATAAATGAATATAAGACATTATATATGTGCAACAAAAAATTGCGGCATGTCATATAAGGTTATGACCGATACGGAAATATTCTATTACCTAGATAAATAGAATGGAGCTGGTTAAGTACACCTCTGAGGGACTGTTATAAATCAACAGGATAATGCCTGGGATAACAAGATAATGCAGTATCAATTTATGGGACAAACATAAAATAAGTCACGTTATATAATGAAATATGCTATAATGGTGACAGTAACATGTGGGACAGCAAAAAGGAATCGAATATATCAGTAAATAAGTGAACAACAGTAAAAATTAAATGATATAATGTGAAATAATATGAGACAAAAAGAGACCCAAATATAGGGAGTAGCATACCTATATATAGAGATAATTAATGGAAAGCCATAATCTGGTGAAGAAAACTAAATTGAGGACCAACAGTAGCAATCCACTCCCATAAATGCAAAAATGAGAATCAATATGTTTCAATTAATTAGGGATGTCATAACAAAAGATTCAGGACTAGTCCTGGTCAAGAGGGAAAGAGGGGAAAAAAAGAGAAAAAAAATTTAATTAAAGGGTCATTTATTTTTTTCTGTTTTTTTGCAAATGCAACATGTCATTGAAAATTACCATATTTTTCGCTTTATAAGACACACCTGTTTATAAGACGCACCCCCAAATTTGGTGAAGGAATAGAGAATTTTTTAATAAATGGGGTCCAACTTATAATGCCAGTGTCCGTCTAACAAATAATATAGGGTATATGTCCCTCATAGCCCCCTCATCCTAAAATTAGCCCCTTAATCTGGATATGGCCACCTTATATTGAACACGTCCCCCAGTGATGCCACATTTCCCCTATGGCTGGCACACGGCCCCTGTGGCTGGCATACAGGTCCACTTTGGCTGGCACACAGGCCCACTGTGGCTGGCACGCAGGCCCACTGTGCCTGGCACACAGGCCCCCTATTGCTGCACATGGCCCCCTGTGGCTGGCACACGGCCCACTGTGGCTGGCACACGGCCCCCTGTGACTGGCACACAGGCCCACTGTGGCTGGCACACAGGCCCACTGTGGCTGGCACACAGGCCCCCTATTGCTGCACATGGGCCCCTGTGGATGGCACACAGCCCACTGTGACTGGCACACAGGCCTACTGTGGCTGGCACACAGGCCCCCTATTGCTGCACATGGCCCCCTGTGGATGGCACACGGCCCACTGTGGCTGGCACACATCACCCTCTGTTAGATATCGCCCCCATGTTGCTGCTTTTAGTAAAATAAACTCTTTACTTAGCTTCTGCAGCACTGTCCTGTCTCGTGTCTCCCTCCTCGGGGTTGAGCTCCTCCTGTCTCCTGCACTTCCTACTTCCTGGTTCTAGTGCCGGTCACGTGATCGGGACAGCAGAGAGATATCTCTGCCTGCCTGATCACAGCGGCAGGAGGGAGACCGGACAGACACGCAGGAGGAGGTGAGTAAAGAGTTTATTATTTTACTATGGGCAGCAGCATGGGGGCCATATCTAACACATATTATATGAGCGGGAGCAGGAGATCAAACGCTGCCGCCCGCAGCTTCACCTGCCCCCACCAGCCCCCCAGCAGCCTCCAGCACCGCTCCAGAGCGGCCCGCACCTCCACTGGACTGTCTGTGTGTGTGTGTGTGTGTGTGTGTGTGTGTGTGTGTGTGTGTGTGTGTGTGTGTGTGTGTGTGTGTGTGTGTATATATAGATATAGATATATATAGATATAGATATATATATATATATATATATACACACACCCCCTCCCGTATATTCGGATTATAAGACGCACCCCCTACTTTCCCCCAAAATTTGAGGGAACAAAAGTGCGTCTTATAAAGCGAAAAATATGACTTTCTGCCTCAACATTTGGAATTCTTCTGAAAATCTTGGGGCAGTCAGTGATGAACATAGCGACTAGTTTCACCAAGATGTTGCCACAATGGAAAAGCATCATCAAAGCTACTAGAATCTATCAATGCTAGCTAATACGCAATGCACCTAACGATGAGGACAAGTGAAAATCAGTAGCAGAACACTTTTGGTTCAAGTGAGCCAACTCTGCGGGCAACAATTACTGTATTTTTTGGATTATAAGACACACTTTTTTTTACCCCAAAACTGGGGGTAAAATGGGTGTGCATCCTACAATCTGGATATGGCTTACTGGAGTGGGTGTGGTGGAGCAGGGTCATAGGAGGCAGGGTCGGCGATACTGAGGGCTCGGAGGAGCAGTGGAGCGACTCAGGAGGGTAACAGGACGAGGTGTCTAGACAGCGAGTGTATTGATCTGACTGTGGGCTCCATTGAATTGCCTGCAGTTAATGCAATGGACTTCAAGAAAATGTCCGTGGAGGTGGCGCATGCGTAGTTTGATGCAATGAATTTCAAGAAAATCGCCACTGAGTCCTATCTGCGCACACGCCACCTTCGCTGCCATTTCCTTGAAGTCCATCTTGTCAACCGCGGGCGATTCAACAGAGCCCGCAGTTAGATCAATGGCACTCGCTGCTGAGCTACCCCGTCCTGTGACCCTCCTGAGTCGCTCCACTGCAGTGACACCCCCGCAGATCAATGGCGCCTGCCGCAAACCCTCCGCAGCCTGCCAGCAGATCAATGGCACCCGCCTCTGCCGCGACACCCCTGATTCTGCAGTATCACCTACCCTCCTGAGCTGCAACACCCCCTCCACTGAGCTCGCAGCATCTCAGACCCTACCTCCTGGGCCTTTCTGAGCCGTTCCACCACCAGTGCTCCCCCTGGTGAGCATTAGGATTAAGACACACTAATATTATAAGACGGACCATCATTATAACATTAAAAATTATTTTTTCCTATTTTCCGCTTCTAAATTTGGGGTGCGTCTCATAATCCAGTGGGCCTTATAAAATGAAACAAATGGTACATGATTCCTAGTCGGTAAAACTTTATCTCATGTTTCTCAAAATTTTGACGTTATACAGACTATCAGAAATTATATTTCTGCTTAACTCGATTGCATTTATCAAAGTCATCAAGTTTTCAAGGAAGTAAAACTTTTGAAAATATTTGTTGTCCTTGATTATCTGTGACATACCGATATACTTACTTGACATAGGAAAAGCAAAATGTGTTTTGGAGAATTTTTTCTATTTTTCTTCAAGAAAAGGAAGAATCCCTTCAGAAGAACAATATCCTTTATAAAAGACTAATGCAAAACTGTAGATTGTAGCAATGCATCATCTTAGGAGCTTTAAATATGTTTGTGAAATAGATAAAGCATTAGTCATGTGGAGGGAAATTCCCTTATCAGTTATTCACTTTAAACTGGTGAGACTCCCCGGAGGACTATACTTCATGTATGTTTTAGTGATTTTGCTTTTTATGGAGCACTGGCTAAATACACTCTCTGAGCATGTGATAGTGGAGAAATATTTCTGCAGTGTTTTAATTCTTCATTTCCACTTGAGTACTAGAGAATGTAATATCCATCATCCATTTTGTGCATTGCATGGCGGATCATATTTCTGTAAGCAGACTACAAACGAGACTCGCGGAGCGCTTGTAGCTGTGGAAATAATATTAGCATTTTTTCAGACTGACATGAATTCCTTAGCAGTTTGCTCTTGGAGGCAGAAACTAATGTAACAGTTGCACAGGAAATAAAATATATATTAAAAAAAAAAAAGTAAAGGAAAAAGTGGACTTCATATTTCATCCTGTTGTTTTGTTATCTGGGCAATGTAAAATTAATCCATTAACCATCTCTGGGTGAATAATGATTTCCTCGGCTGTAATATTTTATATTCTGTGGCAGGGCAGGAGAATTATTTAATGCTTGCTGTAAATAGAAATATGCTACATAGCAGCTTGCAAACCAATCAGTCTTTTAAATAGAAAACCGATGAAGGAACCAAACTTAAATGTGTAAGGCATTGACACGGGAAGTATATTTCATTTATTTTTCTTTTATTTATGAAGAAAATAAATTCAGCTGAGGTACTGTGCTTGTTTTTAGGTTGAATGCTGATAAAATTCACAGTGCCTGTTGCCAAATTACTGGTAGAGAGTTAACTATAGTGGGTGCTAATGCAATTGAACCCTTCACCCCCTGGCGTTTTTCCATTTTTCGTTTGTTTTTTCCTCCCCTTCTTCCAAGAGCCATAACATTTTTATTTTTTTCATCAATATAGCTATATGAGGGCTTGTTTTTTGCGGGACGAGTTATGCTTTTAAATGACACCATTCATTCTGCCACACATTGTACTGGAAAACAAAAAGAAAAAAATTCCAAGTGGGGTGAAATTGTTAAAAAAAAATGTACAATTACACGATTGTTTTGTTTTTTTGTTTTTTATTCATCATGGTCAATATTTTGAAAAATTGACCAGGCACTATGATTCCCCAGGTCAGTACGAGTATACATATAGTTAATAGTACATGTATAGCTTTACTTTTATTTAAGTGGTGAAAAAATTCAGAAGGTTGTCAAAGAGATTCCTCTTTTGTCACCATTTTCAGAGACCCGTAATGCTCTCATTTTTCGGGATCTGGGGCTCAGGGATGGCTTATTTTTTGCATTTTCAGCTGACACTTTTAATTGTAACATTTTTGAGGACATGTGACTTTTTGATCACCTGGTATTGCATTTTAGTGTAATGTTGTGGCAACCAAAAAACGTAATTCTGGCATTTTAATTATTTTCTTGTTACGCCGTGCACCGATCAGAATAATGGACATTTCGGAACTCGACAATACCAAATATGTTTTTTTTGTATCATTATTGTTCTATTCTTAATGAGACAAAAGAAGGTGATTTGAACTTTTACTTTTTTTTTCTAAACTTTTTGTTCTTTACATTTTTTAATGATTGTACTAGTACCCCTAGGGGACTTTATGGCTACACACTCCAATCGCTTCTTCTGATCAGAGTGATGCTTCAGCAACTACCTGCCTGTTAGTGCTTAGGCACATTTAAAAAAAAAAAGTCCCAGATATTCCCTTTAACTTTGTTTTGGTTATAATCAAGCTGTAAAGAGCACAGAATTAGTGAAGGGCGTACACGAACTGTAACAGTCCGGATCCGTGCAGTTTCAAACGTACCCGAGTGCCGGGCCCGGAATTCTCAGATAATTACGGGCATTGATCTGGATCCGGCAACTAGGGAAATAAAAATAAATAAAGGAAAAATAAGAATGATGCAAAAGCTTCATACTTACCGAGTCTCCGGCGGCCGCTCATTCATTCTGGGGCCGTTTATTAGCCTCATGCATATGCACTGCTTTCCCCTTCCACCGGCATCTGTGATTGGTTGCTCTCAGATGCGCCCTCAGGCTGTGTGACAGCATGTCTGATACTTCCAATCACAGAACCCAGTCTGTGGTCTATCATACAGTAAAAATAAATTGATAAAAAAATTGTTGTAGGGTCCTACCCATGTTATGCTACCCAGCACAGATAAAGTATACAGCAACAGGCTGCAGCTTCCAGCCATGAGCCTATCTTGGCTGTGTATCAAAATAGGAGGAACTGCATGCGGCTTTTTTTTTTTTTTTTTTAAATCTTTTAAATAAATAATTTTCAAACACAATGTGTGGTTCTCCTCCCCCCTCCCACCCCTAATTTTGATACCCAGCCATAAAAAAGCCCGACAGCTGGGTCTGGTATTCTCAGGTTGGGGAGTCCCATGGTTTTTGAGCCCCTTTAAGCCTAAAAATAGCATCCTGCAGCTGGCCAATATTGCCACATCCATTAGATGTGACAAACCCGGCACTTTACCTGATTTTTCCTTATTTCCCTAGTGCGGTGGCAATCGGGCGTAATAATTGTTTTTTTTCCTGGTGTGGTTTGGGTGGTTCCCATTCCTAAAACCACCAGAAAAGGCACCACCAAAATGCTCAAAAAATGTTCCTTTTAATTTCTATGAAAAATAACATTGTTCATACGCTTCAAGCTTTCAAAAACACTTGGTAAGATGAAATAAAGTATATGTCACTACTTTCAAGTGGCTGCTGATGGAAAGTGCTACAAACTAGGCACTGTCTTATTAAATGGCTACAAAAACTGCTTCAGGGAAAAAAGATACAAAATAACTGGGAAAAACTCTTCAAAACTGCTACAGGAAAAAAACATTCACAATGAATGAGTTTCCCGAGAAGAAAACAACAAAAAACTCAGTGTGTCTATGCCTTAAAAAAATCTCACTGTTAGAGTCTCCGTTAACTTATTCTGCATGATATACAACATAAAAAAGGCTACATTTTTAATGAAACCCAATTGCAAATAATATTTTTAGCCCAAAATGTATATGCATTTAATTATTAAAGTGTGGTTGAATAATCACTGTAAGATATGGTTTAATATCAGTATATGAAAAAAAAAGCCTGGAAAGCAGCTTCATAAGAACATTGTATTTCACTGATAACACAGTTCCAGTACAAATGTAATTTTCCCAAAATACTACTCAACAATAGTAGCAGAATATTTATGCTTTTAGTTTGTGAATGTCACTTTTTATAGCAGGGCTTCAATAAAGATGCCTTTTTGGATTACATGTGACCTTGCCTCTATAATTGTGCTAAAGAATGATTGATGGGTAGACTTCTTATTAATGTTCTTAATGAGCTGATCACAAAGTAATTCCAGTAATTAAATTATTCTTTTCTGCTAATAAATGTAAATAATAATAAAAAAGGAAGAAAATTGATTACTGTGAATTAATTGAATCTTGACTGGTAGGATAGTAATTTGCAATATATGTCATGCTCTGTGAAATACGAGGCTTAATTTATATATAATTTATCATTTAATATGTAAAGTACATTGTTACCATATGTTGTAAAAAAAATCAGACACACATTTAGTTAATGATTAAGAAATATAATTTCTTTGCTCTTTCCTTTTCAGGCAAGCCAGTCTAAATGAAGCAGCAGAAACATACTACAAAATGGCAGCTGCACTGCGGCCTAATGTAAGTGAATATACCATATTCAGTTCTGGATTTAGTCACTTTTTCTACCCCAGATCATAAATGTAATTTTTAGTTTCAGTGTAGGGATTGGATTATGGCCACATTTGGATGATCGTTATTTACGGTCTGTATATGGTTTGCATTGACTGTGGGTTTCCTGACCCAAACTTACAGCCACGTATATGAGACTGTAACATCTGGTCAAGACGCTCACTATCTGTTTAGGCATTACATGTATAAAGGGAAAGTGATATACAGCCACTCTTTTATCAATGACTTCTTTGACTAATGTTGCGATGGTTTATTGAAGCATGTGAAGGGTTAAAAAAAACCTTCTTGGATGTGGTTTTGAGCACTTTGAGGAGTGCAGCTTTTAGAATGGGGTCACTTTTAGGTATTTTCTGTCACCTAGGCTTCTCAAAGTCGCTTCAAATGTGTTGTTGTCCCTCAAAAATGGTTTTGTTAATTATGTTTGATAAATAAGAAATTGCTGATGAACTTTGAACCCTTCTAACTTCCTAACAAAAAGAAATTATGTTTTAAAAATTGCGCTGGTGTAAAGTAGACATGTGGGAAATGTTTTTTATTACCTATTTTGTGTGACATAACTCCGGTTTAAGGGAATAAAAATGTAAGTTTGAAAGTTGCAAAATTTTCACCAAGTTTCCTATATTTTCACAAATACAAAAAAATATTGTCCTAAATTTACCACTATCATGAAGTGCAACATATCAAGAAAAAAAAATCTTAAAATCACTGGGATCCGCTAAAGCATTGCAGAGTTATTAACTCATTAAGTGACTCTGGGCAGAATTGGAAAATTGGCTTGGTCAAGAAGGTGAAAACAGTATACAAAGAGGTTAACTCGGGCACACTCAAAGATGAAAGTCTGAGACAAAATGATGCTTGAAAATCAATTTGCTTGTTTTTTATTGGTACAAAGGTCAAAAAGAATTTAATTCTAACGTTTCGGCCTTAACACATAGGCCTTCGTCAGAGATAATCTATATGGTCATAAGAAATATACACGTGTATTTCCCATATATAGGAGCCTCAGGCACCACAGGAATTCACATGGAGACTGCTTTCACAACCCATACCTCTGAGTTTTTCTCCTTTCCCAGGAATGTGATGAGCTCTCCCCAATCTTCCTAACTTCTCCTCCTTCATACTCTTGCTCATCATCAGCATACCAGGAACATACATTTCAGTACTTTAACCCTTAGGGTGACTGTCCACTTTTGGACTTATCTGATGCCAATTCACTTCTGTGCGGTTACCATATGTTAATACACCAAGCATATACTACCCTGTCAATTGTGAGGATTTCACTATCACCAGCACACTCACGTAGATCTGTGCCAATCTACATCTGAGCGGTTCTCATACGCGGCTACTGGTGGTTACCACTTTCCTCTTTGTTGTGAGGACACTATCTACGCTGGCACTCTTTTTTGTAACTTTCGCTATAAGATACCCATTGGTACCTTGTAGTGGATTTCATAATTCTGATAACATCTTGGGATTACTTGCCCTCATTCCCTCCCCTTGGCATACTAACATTGGTCAACAGCAAAGGCAACTAAAATTCTCTATCTGGATCTCCTATATATGGGAAATACCCGTGTATATTTCTTATGACCATATAGATTATCTCTGACGAAGGCCTTTGTTTTAAGGCCGAAACGTTAGAATTAAATTCTTTTTGACCTTTGTACCAATAAAAAACAAGCAAATTGATTTTCAAGCATCATTTTGTCTCAGACTTTCATCTTTGAGTGTGCCCGAGTTAACCTCTTTGTATACTGTGACATTTTTCCTCGGTGCACCTATCATACCAACAGTGAGCCAGACTTTATTATTTTCTAAAAAGGTGAAAACAGGCTGGGATATGAAGGAGTTAAGGAGTGTTAAATTTAAGAATCAATGATAAAACTAACATTTCTGAAAGGAATGGTTTAAAAAAAAAAAAAAAGAAGAAAAATAGAAGTTTTAAAAAGTTTATTTTTATCACTTAACAAAATGCAAAATGTATAATCAAAAGAAAAATCTAAATCAAATCAAAGGGTGTGAACACTCTTTGCCCGCAAAACAGTATTACTTCTTGGTATATTTGCACAAAATAAGGGATTTTTCTGATTTACAAAACAACATGATAATGATCCATATTTTCATATATATGCTGAAATACAGTCATGAACTGAAACAGTTGTGTAGGAGGCTTAAAACTGGATGAGGAACAGCTAAACTCTGCTATAAAGATGAGAATGCAGAAGACCGTTTCGTATCAAGTTATAAATCATGGCAAGACTGAGCACAGCAACAAGACACAAGGTTGGTATACTGCACCAGCCATGTCTCTGCCAGGCAAAGACTTCGAAGAAGAGTGAGGTTTCAAATTGTGCTTTACACGGAAAAATTATGAAGAAATGGGCAACATTAAGACTGTAGACCAAGGACATTTAGTGAGTGACACATTATGCTTACTTCTCTTACTTCTCTTCGAAATCTGAAGATGTGAAGCAGTGCTCTCCGTTTAGAGCTACCAAGAGCCCGTGGGATCCAGCTACACCCATCTACTGCTCAGAGAAGTTTGGCCAGAAGTGGTCTTCATGGAAAAATTGTGGCCAAAAAGCCATATCTTTAAAATAAAAACGAGACCAAGCTTCTCAACTATGCACAAAAACGGAAGCTATGTTGCAGAAATATGGCAGCAGGTACTCTGAAATATTTTTCTGCAAGACAAGGCAGTTTGCTCTCCGAAGGGCTGGAAAGTGGTGCAATAAAGAGTGTCGGCAAACAACAGTCATGCATACTGGAAGTTCCTTGCAAATTTTGGGCTGCATTTCAGCAAATGGAGTTGGTGATTTGGTCCGGATTAATGGAGTATTCCATGCTGAGAAATACAGGTAGATCCTTATCCATCATGCAATATCAGAGATGCGTATGTTTATCTCCAAAAGTATTGTGCAACAGGACAACGACCCCAGACATACAATGTCATTAAAGACACATTAATTGACATGTCATTAATGGGACTTATATTTTTTTTATACCCTTCTTGCTTTACAGCATTTTTCTGCACCTGCCTCAATCTTTTGCACCGTACTGTATATTTCTCAAAAGCAAACAAAAAAATATATATGGGTATGTATGTACATTTTGTATCTTTAGTACTTCTTTAAGGTAACATGAAAGATATAGGTACCTTACACTATCATGATAATCTTAGGGCTTGCTCACACCACCGTATTTTTGGTCTGAGTGCATTCCATGAAAACATTGGATTATACTTGTCCCAATGTAATTCTAAGGGGCCAACCACGTCTGATTTTTTTTTTTCCTCTCACTGAGGCAATCAAATGAAAAAAAAAATCACAATGTCCCAGTTGGATCTGATTATCAGATCGCACTCAGCCATGCAAGTCAATGGACCCATGGAAAACATCGGAATGCTCTCCGATGACATCTGAGTGCAGTCCAATTTTCATGAAGTGGCATAATGGAGAAGATTGAAAAATTATGTTTCTCCATCTTCTCCTTATCCAAAAGAAAGTCATCAGCTATGTACACACGCTAATCAAACTGTGATCAGAATGGGGTAACCTAATCAGGCTTCTTTCGGATGAGAGAATATACAACTATCTGACCCTAGTCTTAAGGGCGCTTTAAAAGCTGCGACATCGCTAGCAATGTCGCTTACGTTCGCACTCGCCCCCGTCGTTTGTGCGTCACGGTCAAATTGCTGCCCGTTGAACACAATATCGCTAGTACCGTCACACCTACTTACCTTCATAGCAACGTCGCTGGGGGCGGTTTGTGCGACGTCACAGCGACGTCACACGGCAGGCATCCAATAGAAGCGGAGGGGCAAAGAGCAGCCGAATGAAAGTCACGTCCACCTCGTTGCCGGAGGACGCGGGTACGGTGTTCGTCGTTCCTGGGGTTGTCACACGTAGCGATGTGTACTGCCTCAGGAACGACGAACAACCTGCGTCCAGCACCAGCAACGACGTTTGGGAAATGAACGACGTGTCAACGATCAACAATAAGGTGAGTATTTTTGATCGTTGGCGGTCGCTCATACGTGTCACACGCAACGACGTCGCTAAGGAGGCCAGATGTGCGTCACAAATTCCGTGACCCCAACGACATCTCATTAGCGATGTTGTTGCGTGTAAAGCGGCCTTTAGGCCGGGATCACATGAGCATGTAAAAAAATTGCACCGATTTTCATCCAGGAGAACAAGTGAAATCCGCTTGGTAATCCATATGTAATGGTTTTCCTATCACAGAAAGTGTTTTTTATTCATAGAACACACTTTATGGGAAACATTTTAGTCGATGCAAAATGGAACAAAATTAAACTTGGAATATTTTTTCCATTTAAAGCAACAAATCTTGTGCAACATTAGCTTCATAAATAAAAGGCTTAACTGTTTTGGCAGATATTCCTTGTCGTTTGCTGGAATATCGCAGTGGATGAAATGAGTAGTTCTCCGTTCCCTGTGGTGCTTTTATCTGTTGCTTTGTATACGCTGGACTATATTTAATACTCCTGAAGGACATTAATGATGACCTCTGCTCGAAAGTGTTTCTTAATATATTTAGAGCAGCATTTTGCAGCCCAAGGATATTTTATTTGTTACAATTGAGCATCTTGGCTCTTGAGAAACTAAGTGTATAATATAGTAATTCTCAGCAGGTCATATTGGTGAAGTCATTTATTAAAATCTGTTGTGTCATCTATTTGGGATAAGAGGATATTTATTTTCTTTTTTTTCCCCCTTAAATTGCAAGAATTTTATTTCTACCATCATAAGATGTTTGTTAATAAATTGCCCTAACAATCCTTTGATCTATTTAGGTTTAAGTATAAGTGGTGTGACGCCCTGGGCATTATAGTGCAGTATGGAAGTGATACAGACCCCAAGCAGTCCATATGTAGGGAACATAGGGTTTTTATTTCCAGCCTCCCGGATTCCACATAACACATCATATGGCAAACCTATTATATCATATGACATAACAATAAAGACTGGCCCGGCTGGGCAGTGATTAATACAACATACCTCTGTCTTACACTACTAGGGATGCATATGGGTAGGGATAGGATTCAGCCGGTTCTGTCCGGTTCGAGAGAACCGGTTGTTAAAATAGCAGTCGGTTCCCCGAACCGGCAAGAAACAGCTCCGGCGATCCGGTTCCCTGTATTCATTTGTGTTAGTGTCTCTTTAAGACTCTAACACAAATAAATCCCTGCACCTCCGCGCCGCACTTCCGGGTACAGTGGAGCCTGTCTGCTCCCTGACCCGGCGTGCAGTGACGCGCTGACGCTGCAGAGGTCACGGCAGTGTGAGGAGGTAGCTCCTCCTCCTGCCGTCTGTCAACTTCAGTGTGCAGAGTGCCCCGGAGGATGGAAGACAGAGGAGAGGCCGCAGGTGCTTGGAGCAGGTAAGCGCTCAGTGAGCCGAAGATGCAGGGAGAGGGGCCGCATAAGATGGCAGCTATATGGGGAGAGCAGGCCACATAAGATGGGAGCTATATGGGAAAAGGAGTACATGGGATGAGATCTGCTGGAGAAAGAGGCCATAATGGGATGGGATTTGCAGGGGGAAAAAGGTCATAATAGGATGGGATCTGCAGGGGGAAAAAGGTCATAATGGGATGGGATCTGCAGGGGGAAAAAGGCTATAATGGGATGGGATCTGCAGGGGGAAAAAGGCCATAATGGGATGGGATCTGCAGGGGGAAAGAAGCCATAATGGGATGGGATCTGCAGGGGAAAGAGGCCATAATGGGATGGGATCTGCAGGGGGGGGGAGAGACCACATGGGGTGAGATCTGTATGGGGAAGGTCGTCCATTAGAATTTTAGCAGGGCTCCTTTAGTAATAATTTTTAAAAATTGTAGAAAAACTGTTTAATAAAATATGACTGACAGTGACTGGAACAACTGGTACTGGACAGGAGAGTAACGGTAGAGGAGGGGAAGAAGGGGAAAGAGATTATACTTTAAATTACTTGGATTTTTTGGTTGAGGAAATTGCGTGAAAATGGGTGTGGTTAACAGAATGGGTGTGGTTTTCAAATGGGCGGGGTTTACAGAGAACCTGTTGTTAAATAATTGAATCCCACCCCTGCATATGTGGCCTGACTCTGTGGTAACAGACCTTCAGCTTGCACAACTGTGTGCACCCACACACTGACTCCAGTCAGTACACGCAAAGCCCCCTCCTCCAGGGGCTGTCCCTGAGGCTCTCTGTTTTTCTCTCTCTCTCTCTCTCTGTTAGTCCGTGTACTCAAACACTCACATTATATGCAATGAACCTCACCCACAGTTGGAGGTATATGGACACTCCCATCTCCATCAGCATTCAAATAGGCTTTTGTAATGCCTTTAATCCTTCTTGTGGCACTAAAAGTATCAGAGTAGTCTGTCACCATCCTACAGGGGGCAATGATGGCTCAGTGTACCTTTGTAGCTCTGGGGACCTGGGTTCAAATCCCACAAATGACAACATCTTCAAGGAGTTTTTATGTTCTCCTTGTTTGTGTGGGTTTCCTCCCTCATTCCCAAAACATACTTAAAATTTTTAGTCTGCCTTCACATGTTTGTGTCTCCAAACCCAGATATACAGTACAGACCAAACGTTTGGACACACCTTCTCATTCAAAAAGTTTTCTTTCTGAAAAGTGTAGATTCACATTGAAGGCATCAAAACTATGAATTAAAACATGTGGAATGAAATACTTAAAGTGTGAAACAACTGAAAATATGTATTATATTCTAGGTTCTTCAAAGTAGCCACCTTTTGCTTTGATTATTGCTTTGCACACTCTTGACATTCTCTTGATGAGCTTCAAGAGGTAGTTACCGGAAATGGTTTTCCAACAGTCTTGAAGGAGTTCCCAGAGGTGCTTAGCACTTGTTGGCCCTTTTGCCTTCACTCTGCAGTCCAGCTAACCCCAATCCATCTCGATTGGGTTCAGGTCTGGTGACTGTGGAGGCCAGGTCATCTGGCGTAGCACCCCATCACTCTCTTTCTTAGTCAAATAGCCCTTACACAGCCTGGAGGTGTGTTTGGGGTCATTGTCCTGTTGAAAAATAAATGATGGTCCAACTAAACGCAAACCGGATAGAATAGCATGCCGCTGCAAGATGCTGTGGTAGGCATGCTGGTTCTGTATGCCTCAATTTTGAATAAACCCCCAACAGTGTCACCAGCAAAGCACAACCACACCATCACACCTCCTCCTCCATGCTTCACGGTGGGAACCAGCCATATAGAGTCCATCCGTTCACATTTTCTATAAAGACATGGTGGTTGGATCCAAAGATCTCAAATTTGGGCTCATCAGACCAAAGCACAGATTTCCACTAGTCTAATGTCCATTCCTTATGTTCTTTAGTCCAAACAAGTCTCTTCAGCTTGTCGGCTGTTTTTAGTAGTGGTTTCCTAGCAGCTATTTTATCATGAAGGCCTGCTGCACAAAGTCTCCTCTTAACAGTTGTTCTAGAGATGCGAAGGTGTGTCCAAACTTTTGGTCTGTACTGTATGCCTTTGAGGCTCTTGAATTTGAGTCTGGAGATCTGTGGTTGGTTCGGGAGTCATGGTTCATTCATAGAGCATGAAACACAGACAGGTCAACGTAGCCTTGAGTAGAGGCATGCCAATAATTGAATAGAACACTTAGCATGAACTAATTATTATCTAGCTAGTTTTAATATTATGATCAGAGTGTATTTATAGATTTCTTAAGTTGATACAAGTATATTTCATGCTGTAAAAATTTTGCCTTTGCATGTTTGTTCATTTCAAGCTACAACATGACCATCTGTTCGTTCTTTTATATCTTTCTAATATACTTTGAGGTGTGACATATGCCTCAAGCTCCTAATGGAAAACTGTGGATGGATAATCTTTGTCTAAAATCACTTTTAAGTATCTCCCACATCTGGCTATGAAGTCACAATAAGATGAGTCTTTGAAGTCTGGCCTAAAGCATATGAAACAAAAGCTCACAAAATCCACAAGGCCCAAGCCACCATCTTTAGATAGTTGGAACTCACATGTCTGCATCTAAAATAAATAGTGCTACCTGCAAGGCCTGTCTGACCCGGTCTTAACACAGCTTGCTTCCTGTGATATATGATTTCCATCAACATCACACTGTTCGCAAAGTATTTTCCATTATGTAATGGAAGACACTTCTTGCATATTTTTAACAGCAATAGAAAATGGTAAGACATGAAAAAACTGCACACCACTGAAGATAGAGGATCTAGAAGTAATATAACACTATTAAAAGGTTTGTCAAGGCCCAAGATATTAATCACATATATCTTAAATAGGTCATCAATATTGGATCAGTAAGGGTCCAACACCCAGCAAAAGTAAACTTAGAATGTTATTGCAATATGCAACTCCATTTAATGTGTAGTGACCACTGTCGGGTAGTGCAGTACAGCTCCCTATTCTTTCACTCAAGGGTACTACGAAGCAGCAGTACCTGGCAGCAGCCACTAAACATTGAAAGAAGCTGTGCAGTGCAGTTCCGTTCTGTCTTTCCTAGCAGCCTACACAGGAGCTACTATTAGCTGATTTGTGGAATGCAGGGGGTTGGACCACACCGATCCAATACTAATAGCCCATCCTGTGAATAGGTCATCAATATTTTATAACTGGAAAAGCCCTTTAAATCCTGATAGCAGCATAACATAGGACAAGAAAGCCTGATTCCAGGGCTATATCACTTACTCTACTGCTTAGGGCAGTTTTCATAGAATACCTGTTTTGTCTGTTGTAGATGTAGCAGAGCGAAGTGTTATAATGTGTGTTTGCGCTCACACCACCGACTGGCAGCTTCCTGTGTACACAGTGAATTGTCAGCAAGCTGCTAATCAGTGGTGCATTTTATAACAGCGAAAAAATGTGATACTAAACCCAATTGTTAAAACATAAGTTCCCTGATGAAGAGGTGAAACGCGCGTTGGGATGACCTGGGAGGCTTCATACCACCGCACCAATATTTAGGGAGAAATTGACTGGATACTTAACAATAAGTGATTATACATATTGGTTTACACTGAAAATATTATAACTCAGGAATTATTGAATGCATTCACGGAAGAGTAGTTAATTATATTGGTTCCCCCTATATTCCCTTATTTATATTGTGACAGTTAATCTTAAAAATTGCACCAGTATGTTTACATAACTTTATATTGAAGTTGTTGTGGTATAGCCAACCTATATGGACTTCTTGCTGATTTTAATTAATTTTATATGGTTCTAAATAAATAAATAAAAATAATTTTTTAACTATTGGGTTTAGTACCACATTTTTTCGCTGTTATCTAATGTTTTTTGGGTGGTCCCCTATACGTAATTAGTAGGTCTTTGTTAGTGACTAATGATAGATCAGTGGTGGGGCAAGGTTACACAGATTAGCTGGTCTGGGCTGCATATGATCTGTAGGCTGGTAGTGTTACTTTCCTGCTGAAAAAACACTAGACACAGCCTAATGAGTGATTCAACCCTAGAATCAGGTTCCTGTGAGCTATACTATGCTGGTCTCAGGTAAAATAGCAAGAACCTGCTGATGGACTACGTTTAACCCCTTCACGACCTTTGATGTATGTGTTCATCATGATCAAATAGGGGTTCATGGCTTATGATGTAAACTTGATAACAATCTCGCAAGCACAGGAGCTGTGCATGTGCAATCACCGCTGGGAGTTCAGGATAAGTGATAGCCGATCTCTGGCTGTCCCAGGTACAGTTCCCTTGCCCTTGCTGGCTATTTAACCGCTAAATCCTGCGTTCAATAGCGATTGCAGCATTTAGGGGGCTAGGAGAGGGAATGCGTGCTCCCTTACCCAGCCGATCAGTACCATTGCTTCCCAATCATTAAAATGGTAACCCAAGGTCAAATAATGACCTCCCAATTACCTGGCTATGGCAAGCCTGTTATATGATGCCAGCAGCAGCGTTCTGACACTGCAGCACTAGCAGCACTAAGAGGTATAATCCATTGCAATCTTTGTGCATTGCAATGATTATACCAGTGATCAGAGTAATAAGTTAAAGTCCCATTTGGAAATAAGTAAAAAAAAAAAAAAAGTGAGGAAAAAATGTAAAATATTTCAAAAATTCAGAAAATAAGGGAAAAATATTATATCAATAAATATGTATATGTATTTAAAAACAAAAATAAACAAAAATTTACACATTTGGTCTCGTCATATCCGGAACAACCCGATCTATAAAACCTTCACACTAGTTAACCCCTTCAGTGAACACTGTTGAATAATAAACTGTTGCAAAAACTGTCTTTCCATCACACAGCTGACCAAAAAGTGGAATAAATCTCAATCACAAAGTCATATGTAAATAAATATAGTATATAGTATAGCTGAAACGACATCTTGTCCCCCAAAAAAACAAGTCATGCATATGTTAGTGAAAAAAATAAAAAAGCGACAGCTCTCAGAACAGAGTGATGCAAAAACTACTTTTTCTATAAAATTCTAAATTCAGTGATACAAAAAACCTTTATTTTGTTAAATCATTTTTTTAGTGTGATAGTAGCTATATCTAAAGAAACTGTATAAATCTGGTATCGTCATACTGACCTGAGGAATTAAGCCGCCTAATCACTTATACTGCTCGGTGAACGGTGTAAAAAATAAATTAAGCCAATTCTTCAACTACAACTTCTAGATATAGCAGTGCGGGAATTGTGGTGGCACATTGTGTGGGTTACGTTGGACCTGTGGGGGTGTTTTGGGGGTTAACAAATTGGTGAAAGAGGGTGTTTTTTTATTATTATTAATAATAATAATAATAATATTATTTATTATTATTATTATTATTATTATTATTATTATTATTATTTAAAGAAGACCATCCACCAGGTTTTTCATATATAATCAGCTATCATGCTGATTCTAAGCATACCTTAAGTTGTGAGGTCGGATGTATATTGTCTGAAATATAGGCAAGTAAAGTTTGGGAAATGCACTGTTATTTGATGAGACGTGCAACGGATTATCTAATAGGTGAGTTGGGTTTTGCTAGTTATTCCCACCCCTGTTTGCCTGTCCTTCCTCCCCCTGTCCTTACACCCTCCTTCCTCCCCCTGTGATAACAGAGACAGGGGGAGGGAGGAAGGGCAGTCAGACAAGGGGGAGTGAATAACTAGCAAACCCCGACCCACCTATTAGATATTCTATTGCACCTCTCATAAAATAGCAGTGCATATCACAAATGTCACTGGCCTATATTTCAGTAAGTGTACATCCGATCTCACAACTAAAGGTATGTTTAGAATCAGCATGATAACACCAATATAGCACTGGCTTTAGTTTATATTTGAAAATCCTGATTGTTGGTCCACTTTAAAATAAAGGATTTTTGTGTGTTTGTGTTTTTTTTTATTACAATGTTGGTAATGGGAGGGGGGTGGGGGGTCTCATAGACAAATCTCCATTACCAACTGAGGGCTTGTTGGCAGTTGTGATTTTTGTCAAATCAAAGCTGATTTCACCCTTATATATTACTCTTGAATGCCACTGGGCATTCGGGAAGAGCCAGGTAAAGTGCCACAATTGGCACATCTAATTCATGCGTCAATTATGAGGTGGCTGCAGGCTTGTATTTTTCGGCTGGGGAGGACGCAATAACCATAGACCTTCCCAGCCTGAGAATACCAGCCCCCATCTGTCTCATTTACCTGCACTAGTTATCAAAAGTGGGCAAGATCCCACATTGTTTTTGAATTATTTATTTAAATAATTAAAAATAAGATGTCATGGGGAGCCTCAATTTTTGATAACCAGACAAGATAAAGCACACAGCTGGGAGCTGCAGCCCACAGCTTTCTACCTGTACTGGTTATCACAAATAGGCGGGGGACCGCACATCAAAGTGGCATAATAATCTGACAACACTTTTCCATCCATTTCAGCATTTTTACAGCCTTGCCAGATATCCTGGGAGGTTCCACCTGAAAATTATTTGAGCTTCCCATTGATTTGCAATAGATTCATTATTTGTGATGAATACACAAATAGTACAAAGTATTCGAGACAAATTATCCGGACCCAAATATTTCACATTTTGCCCATCACTAATGATAAAATAATATACATGCTATGTCAAGGAAGGATCTTTGTAAGCTGGATTGAGGTCATAACCATGACTTAAGTTGCATATTTAGAGTAGCAATTCTTTCAGTTCTCTGGCAGCACCAATTATTTAAAAAGACAAAAAAAGGATCAATAGCATCACAATCACTGTGCATGTGATTAGACTGATAACAGTGACTAGATATATTTAATATATTTTTTGCACCTTTTTTATATGGGGTGCACAGGCCGTGCGTAGTGGAGTTTCTGTCCCTTTTGTGGTGCAGTGAGTAGTGTCTGAGTAACCCGCCTAATCTAATAGTAAGGGTGTGGTAATAGGTTGCTGGCTGGACACCATGCGCATATGAGTGTGAACAGCGCCCTATGCACGTCACTAATGTGCAATTTACTTTGCACCTGTGACGTGTCCATCTTGTTGAGAGGTTTGTCTGCATCCTGTGGTGCAATAGATGTGTTGGCCTGGGCTAACTGGACTGGTTGGCCTCTTTTCTGCTGTGTGTATGGACTAGAGATGAGCAAAATTTATCTTTAAAGTTAGGTGTTTGTACCAGACACAGACTTTACAAAAACAAAAATCAGTGTTAGAGTTCTGAATTTGGGTACTTTCTGAACACTACTTGAGCGAGCATCGCTGTGCTCAGGTACACTCAGTGCTCAGCCCAGTGCGAGCCACTTGCAGTTTTTGAATAGGTCGCACTGGGGGTAAAATCAGCATTATCGGATGTAGTGTGCACCAAAAAAATCCCCCCTTCCTCCCCCGGAAGTGCTCTCTCCCTTGCTGCCTGTATGTGGATGGAGAGCAGAACTGCCCAATCAGTGACTTCCATTGGGGTTCAGGTCAAGTTCTGATCCAAAACAGGACTTTAGTTAATTAAAGTCCGGCTGAGCCTGAACTTTCATGGATCCTTTCATCTCTAACAGGGACACCTTTGTGATCAGCTACAAACTGCAGGGGGCCGTGGCTGTAAGTGTTCAATTTCCCTGCAGTGCCAAAACAGGGAACTTAGACATTGCTTCATATGTGTCTAATGTTGAGAGAAATTCTCTTTTTAGCTCCTGTATATGGATAAGGGTGAGGGACTCCCTACAATTAACTCAGAATGTCCTAATAATGTATCTGCAAAGAGGTTTTCTAAAATGAACAATCGCCTCCCGTTTCCATTTTGTACCTCCTTACTGATTCTTACAAAGTAGAATCAGTTTTTTGAGTGTTGTCAAAGTATTTGTGTGCTCTTCAGAAGAGGTTTTGTTCATATAGCGGTATAAATAGCTTTATAATGCAGTTAATGGCTTTCTCAAAACAGCTGCTAGATTCCTCAGTAAGTGATTTGTGGCATAACAGGATCAGGCACCTTGCCCCTATCCTCTTTGTGAGCCTATTTCAATTAAGCGAGAGTTAGCACATACTTATGTGATAATTATAAGGTTTCATGCCATTTAACATTTTCACAGCATGAAATAAGTACCTCTGTCTGTATTTTCTAATTTGCAGCCAGATCTGGTGCTAACAGTGCGAAATTGGTGGGAATAGAAAAGGAAATTTCACATTTAATAGTCAATACACAATATTAAAAGTCAGAACAGTCTTTGGTGTATTTACTGTTTTAGAACAGTATGAATTTTATTTTAATTGCTTATTATAAAATAATAATGTTTATTTCTTAGTTGAGAACATTGGGGCATGCTAATTAAAATGCATTGAAGCACGTGTGTGACACATTTAGTAATTGTTTTACATCTATTTCATGTCTTACCTAACAAATCTGATGGCGTAGCGTTCTTTGCCATGTACTGCAGAACAGAAACAACTATTTGGACTGGAGTGACAAACTAAAATGCTCCAAATTTCTCATCCAGTATAGATGAATTCTAAGCTGTCTATGTTTAAGAAAGTATTGATCTCTGCCCCATTGTGTTTGTTAATTACTTTTTACTGGATTATAATTAGAGTTGAGTGAGTAGTTTACTATTCGTACTCCCTATGCTGTTAGCAAGTACTGTCCGCTACTCGCATATTCGTTACGGGTAGCAGGCGCAATGTAAGTCAATGGGAAATACTCGATAAGTAGCGAGTAACCTGAAAGCCGTATGTGATGTCACCACTAGGGGGAGTCAGCACACAGTGTGTGTAATGAGAACCACCACACTGTAGAACCAGAGCTGTCTGTAACAAGAACAACCACTAGAGGGAGCCCAGGCACACAGTGTCCAAGGCAACTGAATGGTTGTTAAGGGCAGTCGTGCTAGTCAGGTCAGAGCTGAGAGAGGAAGCGCAGTACAAGGGAGGAGGCGGAGTCAGGGTCCGGACCAAGCCAGAGGTTGGTAACAGGGAGAGCAAACCGAATGAGGGGGCACAGGGACGGGACAAAGAGCAGGAGAGGTGCACGGAAGGTAAGACAAAACAGAGGAGCTGAGACACAGGGAGGTCAGACAGAGCAGACGTAAGGGAGGTCAGGAAGGGTCGGGGGAGGTAACGGACAGAATCTAGAGCACTTACAGGAACCAGCCGAAAAAGCTGCAGAGCAGATTTATAACTGGCAGCGTGGTGATGGAGTGGACTTCCTGATATAGTGGTGAGCTCCTGGGAATGAGGCATAGAAAGAAAAGCTCCTTCCACTGGGAAATGCAGACATGATCATGTGACTGATATAGCTCTGCCATAGCAGAGTGCAACAGTATCGTAACACAGTGCTTTTCGCGCGAGTATCGAATAGTACGGCTTTCGGGTTACTCGCTAATTAGTAAGTATTTCCCATGGACTTACATTGCGCCCTCTACTCTTAACGAATATGTGAGTAGTGGACAGTACTCGCTAGCAGCATAGCGAGTACAAATAGTTAACTGCTCACTCAACACTAATTATAATATATAAAGCTAAAGACATAAAAGAAACCTGAATAACATATTTCTGTTTACTAGTACAATCTAGGGCAGTTGTCCCTAACCTTTCTTACGTTAAAAGTCACATTAAGCTCTGAGAGATGGTCATGAGAAGTGACATCCAGCGCCTTCCCAAAGTAGTGACACCTAGAGCACCAGTTGCCTGTATATTGAGAGACAAAACTTTCCCACAGAAATCACAGTGAGATTTAAGTGATCCACTTTTGTAGGCAGTATACTTACATCTCGGGTTTCCTACCTTGCCACCATCCGGTATGCTTGTATCAAAAAAGCACCCCTTTGCCCTACAGTACCATCCTATCTTCAGTTTATATTACCCTACTACCACCACGGCCAATAAATCTGCATACAAATTTTTGAGTAGGGCTGAGCAGACCCGGACTGTAAAAGTCCGGATCCGCGTGGTTTCAAAGTTGCCCGAGTTCCGGGCCTGGGATTCCGGGTGTTTTGATCCAGATCTGGCACTCGAGAAAATAAAAAAACATAAAGAAAATAAGAGCTTAATACTTAGCTAGGCTCCGGCCCGGCTGTAAACTGCTCCTGCTGCCTCCCTGTGCCGCTCATATTTTTATGCACGGCTTTCCCCGTCCAACGGCCAGCCTGGCGTCTGTGATTGGCACAGTCAGAAGTGCCCCTAGCCTTTGTGACAGCGTCTGATTGCTTCCGCTCACAGACCATGTCTGCGAGTCATCGCCAGCGCAGGTCATCTTGGGCGTCCCTGTGCATGATTCATGTAACGGGAGGCGCTGGCTGAGCACAGGAGGAAACCTCGCCAGTGCGGCTCATCCTGGGCCTCCCGGTGTACGATTCATGTACCGGGAGGCGCAGGCTGACCAGAGGAGGAAACCTCACCGGCTCATCCTGGGCTGCCTGCTTCATGAAGCAGGCCGCTCTGGCTGAGCAGAGCAGGACACATCGCAGGTTGCATTTTGAATATGCCCCCCTATCACGTGACAAATTACGTCATACCTGGAAGGATCCCGTACATTCTAGCATCTACCTTTTACTTTTAGTGCACGATCTAGACTCACGCAGCTCCGGAAGTGAATACGTGACCCAGAAGCAGCTTGCTGCCATGACACAGAGCATGGATGAGTACCCCGCGCGTGCTCCTATCCCCCTATCCCTCCACTAACATTTTTAATCCCTGGATTCTGGTTCCCATAGACTCATACGGGTACCGGATCCGAATTTTTTAAGAAAATGTGCAGGTTTTTTACAGGTCCACTCAGCTCTTTTTGTGAGTAATCCTACACAGAAGAGCAAAAGTCGCCACCTGGAGATGCTAGATGCTACACTTGGTGTAATGCACAAAGTGGTCAGACATCAGTGAGCTACATATCTTGGGCCATTGAGCCACTTCTAGCACCCAAATCACAGTTTGGGGACCCCTGTACTAGGGGAACAATAATCAGAAGAGACAGCAATATTGAACTTTTTTTTTATTATAGAAGTAAGAAGCAGGACCCTTATTTCTGTTCACTTTATTATTATTATTATATTATTATTATGAGCTCTATGTGAGACTAGGTCAAATACTACACATTCATATCCTATAGAGATTATATAACTAAGAGGAATCTTTCTTTTATTGAATCACTTATTAGTTACATTAAATATATGTGGCAATTCTATGCTAATATTTTTATTGGACAAGCTTTAAAGTTACTGTGTGTAAATTCATCACAACTTGGCACCTTAAATTTTACTTCCATCCTTTTCATTTTTACTAAAAATATCTTGTTGAATCAGAGGAAAAATCTTCACGTCTGCAATCATTAATAATACTGAATGTCCATTAGCTACAAGGATATATCCCTTCTAGGACTCTTTGTTTTACTATATGCTGAGGATAGTTCTTAATGACATTGGCTGTATATTTGGAGTCCTTGTCCAGCTGCAGAAGAAGTTTGGTGTCAGAAGCCTTCCTGATGGTATTGCAAGATAGATAAGTGTCTGCCTGTATTTTTCAGCATTGAGGACACCGTTAATCTGGACCAAATCCCCAACTCCATTTACTGGAATGCAGGCTTAAATTTGCAAAGAACCTCCACCATGTTTCACTGTTGCTTGCTTAGATGTACACTTTCCAGCCCTTTAGTGAACAAACTGCCTTCTCTTATAGCCAAATATTTCACATTTTGGCACCTGTGCTGGTTTTCTGCAATCCATTTCCTATGTTTATCTGCAGAGTTGAGTCTGCTAGGCTTTGTTTCTGTATTGAAAGTATGCTTTATGGCTGAAATGTTTCTACTTCTGGTCAGACTTCTTCGAGCAGTAGATTTGTGTAGCTGGGTCCAATTAGTTGCTGACCGTTCTGGACTGATAACATTGCTGAACATCTTTCAGTTTCAAGGGGAAGTAAACATGTGTCTTCCATCTACTGCATGATGTCATAGGTGTTGGCTATTTCTTGGTGCTTCTTTAAAAGAGCTTGAACAGAAGATTTTGAAAGCCCAATCTGCTTAGAAATCTTTGCCTGCCAGAGACTTTGCTGATGCAGTATAACTGCCTTGTTTCTGCTGTTCTCACTCTTTCCATAGTGTATAACCTAAATGACCTATGAAACTAGCTTCCACAACATAACCTTTATAGCAGAGTTCGGCTTTTTCTCACCCAGTTTTAAGCTTCCTACACAGTTGCTTTTACTTGTTAATAACTATGTTTCAAACTACATTGAAAATTATGATGCATAGCTCCTGTTTGGTATAACTAGTTATTCATACACTTGACTATAATCCTACAAATTTGCTGACTTGTAAGCGCAAGTGTACATAGAAGAATTTATGCTGTCTTGAAGGCAAAGGGGCGGGGGGGGTCACACCACACACCATATATTGATTTGATTTAGATGTCTCTTCGGCTCATTCACTCTGCATTGCTTAATTGATACAATAAACTATTAGCACCCCTACATATGAAATCACTGTTGCTTTGCAACTACACACTATGGGTGCAAGTGTGTGTGTGTGTGTATATATGTGTGCGTGTGTGTGTGTGTATATAATATATATGTGTGTGTGTTTCTGTGTGTGTATGTACTTTCTTGATAAGTATTTCATTCCACGTGTTAATTCATAGTTTTGATGCCTTCAATGTGAATCTATAATTTTCAGAGTCATGAAAACAAAGAAAACGCTTTGAATGAGAAGGTGTGTCCAAACTTTTGGTTTGTACTATATACATATAGTATACATATAGTGTGTGTGTGTATATGTATATATATATATATATATATATATATATATATATATAGATAGATAATGTGCGTGTGTTTGTGTGTGTGTATGTATATGTGTATATATATATATATATATATATATATATATATATATATATATATATATATATATATATATATATATATATACTCATAGTATATATATATATATATATATATATATATATATATAGAGTATATATATATATATATATATATATATATATACATACACACACACAAACACACGCACATTATCTATCTATCTCTATATATATATATATATATATATATATATATATATATACACACACACACTATATGTATACTATATGTATATAGTACAAACCAAAAGTTTGGACACACCTTCTCATTCAAAGCGTTTTCTTTGTTTTCATGACTCTGAAAATTATAGTTTCACATTGAAGGCATGAAAACTATGAATTAACACGTGGAATGAAATACTTATCAAGAAAGTGTAAAACAACTGAAAATATGTCTTATATTCTAGGTTCTTCAAAGTAGACACCTTTTACTTTGATTACTGCTTTGCACACTATTGGCATTCTCTTGATGAGCGTTAAGAGATAGTCACCAGAAATGGTTCTCACTTCACAGGTGTGCCCTGTCAGGTTTAATAAGTGGGATTTCTTGCCTTATAAATGGGGTTGGGACCATCAGTTGTGTTGTGCAGAAGTCTGGTGGATACACAGCTGATAGTCCTACTGAATGGACTGTTAGAATTTGTATTATGGCAAGAAAAAAGCAGCTCAGTAAAGAAAAACGAGTGGCCATCATTACTTTAAGAAATGAAGGTCAGTCAGTCCGAAAAATTGGGAAAACTTTGAAAATGTCCCCAAGTGCACTGGCAAAAACCATCAAACGCTACAAAGAAACTGGCTCACATGAGGACCGCCCCAGGAAAGGAAGACCAAGAGTCACCTCTGCTGCGGAGAATAAGTTTATCCGAGTCACCAGCCTCAGAAATCGCAGGTTAACAGCAGCTCAGATTAGAGACCAGGTCAATGCCACACAGCGTTCTAGCAGCAGACACATCTCTAGAACAACTGTTAAGAGGAGACTTTGTGCAGCAGGCCTTCATGGTAAAATTGCTGCTAGGAAACCACTGCTAAGGACAGGCAACAAGCTGAAGAGGCTTGTTTGGGCTAAAGAACACAAGCAATGGACATTAGACCAGTGGAAATCTGTGCTTTGGTCTGATAAGTCGAAATTTGAGATCTTTGGATCCAACCACCGTGTCTTTGTGCGACGCAGAAAAGGTGAATGGATGGACTCTACATGCCTGGTTCCCACCGTGAAGCATGGAGGAGGAGGTGTGATCGTGTGGGGGTGCTTTTTTGGTGACACTGTTGGGGATTTATTCAAAATTGAAGGCATACTGAACCAGCATGGCTACCACAGCATCTTGCAGCGGCATGCTATTCCATCTGGTTTGCGTTTAGTTGGACCATCATTTATTTTTCAACAGGACAATGACCCCAAACACACCTCCAGCCTGTGTAAGGGCTATTTGACTAAGAAGGAGAGTGATGGGCTGCTATGCCAGATGACCTTGCCTCCATAGTCACCAGACCTGAACCCAATCGAGATGGTTTGGGGTGAGCCGGACCGCAGAGTGAAGGAAAAGGGGCCAACGAGTGCTAAGCATTTCTGGGAACTCCTTCAAGACTGTTGGAAAACCATTTCCGGTGACTACCTCTTTAAGCTCATCAGGAGAATGCCAAGAGTGTGCAAAGCAGTAATGAAAGCAAAAGGTGGCTACTTTGAAGAACCTAGAATATAAGACATATTTTCAGTTGTTTCACACTTTCTTGATAAGTATTTCATTCCACATGTGTTAATTCATAGTTTTGATGCGCCTTCAATGTGAATATACAAATTTCAGAGTCATGAAAATAACTCTCTGAATGAGAAGGTGTGTCCAAACATATGGTATGTACTGTGTTTATGTATGTATGTATATATGCATATATATGTATATATGCATATATATGTATATATATATATATATATATATATATATATATACATACCGTATTTTTCGCTTTATAAGACGCACCTGATTATAAGACGCACCTAGGTTTTGGAGGAGGAAAATTAAAAAAAAACAAATTGAGCCAAATAGTGTGCTAGAATATTTTAATAAAATTAAAATAACATTATTTTAACAATTTAGACTCAACAGGAGTCAATAGCAGCATTGTTGTATTATGGGGGACAAGTGGATGACGCACTATTATGGGGGACATGTGGATGACGCACTATTATGGGGGACCTGTGGATGACGCACTGCTATGGGGGACCTGTGGATGACTCACTGCTATGGGGGACCTGTGGATGACGCACTATTATGGGGGACATGTGGATGACTCACTATTATGGGGGACCTGTGGATGACGCACTATTATGGGGGACCTGTGGATGACGCACTATTATGGGGGACATGTGGATGACTCACTATTATGGGGGACATGTGGATGACGCACTATTATGGGGGACCTGTGGATGACGCACAATTATGGGGACCTGTGGATGATGCACTGTTATGTGGGATCCGTGGATGACACGGCTATGGGGGACCTGCATGATGCACTTTTATGGGGATCTGGGACTACCACCCCCCTCATCCTTAGGAATACACCCATGTACTGTATACCATACATGGCTGTATCCTGAAAGATGAGGGGGGTTGTAGTTACATTTACACTTTGGCCACTACATTAGTCCCTCCCTGGAGTGTTTACAATAAAGGACTACAGCCCCCATCATCCTTCAGAATACACCGATTGATACAGTATATTCTGAAGGCTGATGATGGGGGTTGTGTTCCCCTTCAGTGTTTTTTGCTCACCTATTAGGACCCTTCGTTCAACTGACAACACTTTGTCAGGCTCAGATCACTGATTGGTGGAGGCAGCTCTTCAGAAGTTGTCTCCACCAATCAGCATCCAGCCCTAGCGAGGAGAGGGAGAATCGTTCTTCTCTCTCTCCTCTTTCTTATGATAGTCTCCGTCTGCTGCGGAGATCTAAAATGGAGCCCGCGCATGCGCAGATCGCGATCTTCGAGAGCCGCGATCTCTATCTGCGCCTGCGTAGCCTCCGACGCGATGGACTTCAGGAAAATGGCTACGGAAGGCAGCGCATGCGCAGATGGAGATCTCGCTTCTCTGAGGTCTCCATCTGCGCCTGCGTCACCTCCGCCATTTTCCGGAAGTCGCGTTGGAGGCAGCGCAGGCGCAGATAAAGATTTCGGCTATGGCGGCCGCCACCGCAGCCGATTGCCGGGGGATCCATGGCGGCCGCCACCGCAGCCGATTGCCGCAGGATCCATGGCGGCCGCCACCGCAGCGATTGCAGGGGGATCCATGGCGGCCGCCACCAGAGCCGATTGCCGGGGGATCCATGGCTGCCGCCACCACAGCCGATTGCCGCGGGATCCATGGCGGCCGCCTCCGCTCCAGCGGCAGCACCAGCACCAGCCTCCTGTGACTCACTCCACCGCTGCATCACTGCCCAGTAAGTTACATTCACTTTGTAAGACGCACCCCTATTTTCCCCACAATTTTGGGGTAAAAAAAGTGCGTCTTATAAAGCGAAAAATACGGTATATATGTGTGTGTGTGTATATATATATATATATATATATATATATATATATATATATATATTAATGTGTGTGTGTGTGTGTGTGTGTGTGTATATATATATATATATATATATATATATATATATATATATATATATATATATATATATATATATATATATATATATATATATATATATAGACACACAGTCATAGAAAAAGCACCTTTTGAACTTTATAGTTTTATGTATTGGGAAATAAAAGCCAAGAATAAATTACACAGTTGCATACCGTAGTTGTTTAGTTTGTCATGAATTGGGAGGCTTTATTTACCTATTTTTAAGACCTTTTGAGGATCAAGGGTTGCTTTATTATGTTCTGATACATAACTTTTGTTTTTCCCATGACATACATATATATATATATATATATATATATATATATATATATACATACACATACAGTATATACACACATACACGCACACACATTTAAATATATATACAGCATGTATCCATTTGCATTCTTTCGCAATTAGGATAGATTCTGTTTGTAATAAGAAAACCAATTTACATGATGTTGGAATACAGTTAATTTGACAAAACTATCCCATAGAGAATCAGTAGTATAATTGAAAGCCTCTCAAGTATAGGATCACTTCCTCTTTTGCAATCACTTTGTTAGGGTTATAAGCGATCGGTTTACAGACATTTAGACAGATTGCCTTTATGTAAACAGAAATTAGGGCGCACCATGAATTTATGGGCCTGACCACTGAAGAGGTAAACGTCATTGAAGATTAGCTGTAATTGCAAAAATCGACCCTAACTGCATTGCTGAATTGGATGAAAATGAAAGAAATATGTCTTGATTTTATAAACTTTCCTGACTACCACAAATGTCTGTCTTGGGATTTCCTGCATTATTCATGTAAAAAAAGTCACTTTTCTTTCCGTTTGTGATTGCGGATATCCTACTTTCACACTGGTTATTTCTGTGTTTTGGAGCACGATTATACTGTTATTAAATGAAAAGGGTGAAATTACCATAGTAATGTTTGCTTTGATAAGACATTTTTTGGACATCTATATCGCTCACTGATGTCACCTGCGTATTACTATTAGAGCCATTTAATTTGTCAGTGACTGAGTAGCTCCAAGGAATTCTACAAAAGACCTTATGGTCCTAGTTTTGTAAGGTAACAATGCCAACTTGAAAGTTCGTAAGATTGAGTCCAACCTGAAACTGCATCCACTAGGCAAGTAATGACCTCCATCATCATCCTCATCAGTGACATATATGATAGCCAGAAGACGTTTTACAAAAATATACAATTTTAGAAGGGTGTCAAGTAAAATGTTATTTAGTAAAATGCAGTTATGCTTTTAGCTTTACTGAAGACCATTTTAGAAAATGAATTAGTCTACGCGTTTCAGGCACATTTTAGACTGTAGCCCACAGATGTTGGCAAATCTCTTTCATTGCTTTTTTCGCTTTGGGCAGTGTTGATGCACTCCAAATGAAAATAAAAGTTCAGTTAAATATATTTATGCCTCGTGATGTTAATAGCCTTCTAGTGAACTCCCATGGCTGCTGTAAGTTTCAGATCAAATTAAAGATGGGAATTTCACAGACTTAGCTAGTTCTTTGAACATTTTATTGTAGGACAATGGCTTCAGGCCATGACGAGATATAAATTAGTTCATTTTACTGTAAAGCAGCGTAAATTGCATGTAAATATTGCTCTATGAAAGACTGCTATTTACTTTGATGTGTTTAATCTAATTTAAGCCAGTAATTGCTAGTAGACACCATCATTCTTAAAAGGGAAAGTCACGGTAACCGTAAAGAGGAAACTATTTCAAATATTCCGTACAATATATTTAGTGAAACTTAAAGGACACTTTAAAGTGAATTTTATTGTTACATTTGGAGTATTCTATGGCAGATTCGAGTAAATAAAAAGTATTTAACTGTATCTATATTGAGCCACATATTTTGTGTTTTTAAAATTTCAAGCAAAGCTTTGAATGTTTTTTTTGTTCTTGAGTAATGGATCTTATCACAGAATTACAAATTGCTCTCAAATATGGTTTAATGATGAATATTAAGGCTGGGCCTACAGAGCTCTTTTGACTGTAACTCCATTTGTTCGCCCCCGCAAAAATCTCTATGCCACTGCTACATCACAGTAATGCAGGTGAATGAGGTCTCATTATGACTCCTATAGGGTGCTTTACACGCTGCGACATCGCTAGCGATAGCTAGCGATGTCGTGCATGATAGCACCCGCCCCCGTCATTCGTGCGACATTTGGTGATCGCTGCCGTAGCGAACATTATCGCTACGGCAGTGTCACACGCACATACCTTTTCAGCGTCGTCGCTGTGACCGCTGAACAATCTTTTCTTCAAGGGGGAGGTGCGTTCGGTGTCATAGCGACGTCAATGCGGCATGACTAAGCGGCCGCCCAATAGCAGAGGAGGGGCGGAAATGAGCGGCCAGAACATGCCGCTCACCTCCATCCTTCCTCATTGCCGGTGGACGCAGGTAAGGAGATGTTCGTCGTTCCTACGGTGTCACACACAGTGATGTGTCATGCTGCAGGAACGACGAACAACATCGTACCTGCAGCAGCAACGATATTTTGAAAAGGAGCGATGTGTCAATGATCAACGATTTTTGACGCTTTTGCGATCGTTGATCGTCGCTCTTTGGTGTCACACGCTGCGATGTCGCTAACGGCGCCGGATGTGCGTCACTAACGACGTGACCCCGACGGTATATCGTTAGCGATGTCGTAGCGTGTAAAGCACCCTTAAGTTACCACCCTCACCTCCCCACAAGCAAGTTGCAAAGAATTGAACAGGTACTGACATTTTTCATCTTGTTTGTCGGTGGTACCCTAGGTATGCAATGCAATTCAAATCACCTGAATTTCATTTTTTTTTTTTAAAAATCACATGGGTCTTAGACAATAAGAAACATTAAAGTCTCTCTTTAAAGGGTTATTCCCATTTCCAAGATCATATCTTAATATGTAGTAGGTGTAATAATAATAAAAATAATAATAGCAAATACCTTCAATTAGAAATGTACAGTTCTCCTGATTAGCTATCTCACTTATCTCATGTGCAGGGCATTGCAGGACCTTAGGTATCCATGAGTACGACTGTTCATATAGTCAGTTTCTAGTGGTCGTAATCATGGATACCTAAGGTCTTGCAATGCCCTGCACATGAGCTAAGTGACATAGTGAATCAGAGTAACTATACTACATTTCTGATTGAAGGTATTTTCTAATATTATTATTACACTTACTACATATTTGAATATGATGTTGGTAATGGGAATAACCCTTTAATTGACGGCAATGCCTCCTTTTTATAGTAAATGAGGGTATATGTTACTGATGAGCTCCAGCTTCACATATTACTAGAGAAACCAAAAATTAGAGGAACATACATATGTACCCCTTCTGAAGAAGCAACGCAAAATAAATGACAAGGGTCTCCTTTATATTGTCATATTTTTTATCAGTAACGGTTGATCATTATTAATTGCATATATCCTGATTTAAGTAGAGGTTTTGCAATTTTCTCTCATTGGAATTAGTGATCATATGATCGGTTCCTCTATATTTTGCTTTCTGTGATTTCTCATCGACTAGCCTATAGTACACCATAGTCCGCTAGACCTATATACACACACGTGCAGATATGAAACACACATAGCACTTGCATTGATCAGTTTGTGTGTGTGTGTGTATATATATATATATATATATATATATATATATATATATATATATATATTGTGTGTGTGTGTGTATGTGCGCGTATATATACACACACACACACAGTGGGTACGGAAAGTGTTCAGACCCCTTTACATTTTTCACTCTTTCTTTCATTGCAGCAGTTTGGTGAATTTTAAAAAGATCATTTTTTTCTCATTAATGTACACTCTGCACCCCATCTTGACAGAAAAGAAAACCGAAATGTAGAAATTTTTGAAAATGTATTAAACTAGAAAAACTGAAGTATCACATGGTCATAAGTATTCAGACCCTTTTCTCAGTAATAAGTAGAAGCACTCTTTTGAGCTAGTACAGGCATGAGTCGTCTTGGGACTGAAGCAACAAATTTTTCACACCTGGATTTGGTGATCCTCTGCCATTCTCCTTGCAGATCTTCTCCAGTTCCGTCAGGTTAGATGGTGAACAGTCATTTTCTGGTCTCTCCAGGGATGTTCTATTGGGCGTAGGTCAGGGCTCTGGCTGGGCCAGTCAAGAATGGTCACAGATTTGTTCTGAAGCCACTCCTTTGTTATGTTAGTTGTGTGCTTAGGGTCATTGTCTTGAACCTTCGGCCAAGTCTGAGGTCCAGTGCACTCTGGAAGACGTTTTCTTCCAGGATATCTCTGTACTTGGCCATATTCATCTTTCCTTCAATTGCAACCAGTCATCTTGTCCCTGCAGCTGAAAAACACCCACATAGCATGATGCTGCCAGCACCCTGTTTCACTGTTGGGAGTGTATAGGGCAAGTGATGAGCAGTGCCTGGTTTTCTCCACACATACCGCTTAGAATTATCACCAAAAAGTTCTATCTTCATCTCATCAGACCAGAGAATCTTATTTCTCATTGTCTGGGAGTCCTTCATGTGTTTTTTTGCAAACTCTGTGTGGGCTTTCATATGCCTTGCACTGAGAAGACGCTTCAGTCGGGCCACTCTGCCATAAAGGCCCAACTGGTGAAGGCCTGCAGTGATAGTTGACTTTGTGGAACTTTCTCCCATCTCCCTATGGCATCTCTGGAGCTCAGCCACAGGGATTTTGGGGTTCTTCTTTACCTCTCTCAGCAAGGCTCTTCTCCCACCATTGCTCATTTTGGCTGGACGGCCAAGTCTAGGAAGAGTTCTGGTGGTCCCAAACTTCTTCCACTTAAGGATTATGGAGGCCACTGTGCTCTTAGGAACCTTGAGTACTGCAGAAATTCTTTTGTAACCTTGGCCAGATCTGTGCCTTGCCACAATTCTGTCTCTGAGCTCCTTGGGCAGTTCCTTTTGACCTCATGATTCTCATTTGGTCTGACATGCAGTGTGAGCTGTGAGGTCTCATATAGACAGGTGTGTGCCTTTCCAAATAAAGTCCTATCAGTTTAATTAACCCCAGGCGGACTCCAATTAAGGAGCAGACCCATCTAAAGGAGGATCACAAGGAAATGGCCAGCATGTGACTTAATAATGAGGATCTGAGCAAAGAGTCTGAATACTTATGACCATGTGATATTTCCGTTTTTCCTGTTTAATACATTTGCAAAAATTTCTACATTTCTGGTTTATTTCTGTCAAGATGGGGTGCAGAGTGTACATTAATGAGAAAAAAAAACTTTTTGAATTTACCAAGTAGCTGCAAAGAAACAGAGTGAAAAATTTAAAGGGGTCTGAATACTTTCCGCGTGTTTCACTGTGTTTTTTTATATATATATATATATATATATATATATATATATATATATATATATATATATATATATAAAATATTGCATTGATCAGTGTGTGTGTGTGTATGTAAGTATGTGTGTATATATATATACATATATATATATATATATATATATATATATATATATATATGTGTGTATCTATATATATACAATGTGTTACCTTTTCTTTTGTTCCTCCTAAAAATCACATATTACTAGCTATAGATGCAATTGGCTTTGTCATCATTTTTGTAATTCTATGCCTCAGATGTCTTGTACAGCTGTTACGATATGTTGGCATATGTAGTTTTACAACAGCTGGAAGAGCCACAAGATACGGGTCACTGCTGTATGGCAGAATTAAGGAAGGAGAATGCCAAACTTGAGTAGTACAAAGAAATGGATTTATTCTTTCATCAGTAGACTTATCTGCCTTTATCTTTGCAGTAATCCTGCCAAAAAAATAGCTGAGTGCTCAGATTTTTTTTAATGGTAAATGGCTTTTAAAAGCTTTTCTATAGTAGAACTTATCATTAACCTGTACCGGTTGCTCAGTTGGTTTTTGCATCAGAATCCACTTTTTCCTTTTTCACCCCGGGTCACATACTTGATTGTGGCAAGGAAGATTTCTATGCCTTATAAATACCAATGAGAGCGCACTCTGCAGGCGCCCTGGTTACTGATTGATATTTCATATCTGTTGTGAAGCAAGAATTCTTAAAAATAGTCTTTTTATTATATTTTCACCATATTTGTTTTTGGGTGCTTAAATTAAACAATATTGAGCATATTGTAGAACAGCCGACTTAGAAGTATCTCTGAAGAATTTTTAATTCCGCAATTACATAGAGATTTGTTAACTGTTCTGTTAAAATGGATGTAATGACTACTTTTATTATGAACATCTTGTGTAAAGTGGGCAGTTTATGTTTATTATACTGTTTTAATAATTGATAGTTTTGATAATAAAGGAAGTGTTTAATAATTAAAAAATTAAGATAAAAAGTAAGCCATGCTGAGCCTCTACAGAGAAAGCTTCTCTCCCGCAGCCATGTCATCTCCATTAAACCATACCACAGACATGCTCCAGCTTTTCATGTAGGCATGCTGATTTTGCATGCAATAGGTAATGAATATGTAAAAGGCTTAAATATGCAACAACTAATATAAATGTTAAGGTCCGGTTACATTATTTTTACTGGTGGCACTAAACGAGAACCAATCTGATTGGCAGTCATTTAGTAGCCAGTTTACATAGGCTGAGCCCACTTCAGATGCTCACCGATATATCTATAATAGATCACTGTGTTTATTGGCAGCCATTGTTCTCGCTAGCACAGGTCCTGTTTACACATTGATCAGCAGCGTGGTTACATTGCAGTGTTATTGTGAAGCTAATATCCCTGGGAATGCTCATTTATAATAGTCATGCAGAGTAAATGGACTTTTAGCCTTGTGTTAAGTGCCAGCTTTATGGTTGTGACATTGGTACCATTTTTTTTTTTATTAACCCTATACCCTCCTTGGTGCCACTAGAGCACAAAATTTACTTGCCCCGTGAAGAGCTGGAATGCAAAGACCACTGATTGGAGAACACAACTATACAGTATATTAAAGCTATCTCTTAGGAAATGTGCAAATTAGGGGGAGGGGGATTTGAGCCATTCAAAAAACACTTTTTAATGAAAAGCTCTTTGACACTTTCCTCTTTGCATCTATTATATATATATATATATATATATATATATATATATATATATATATATATATGCAGGAGTTTTGAAATATTCTTAGATGTTTTTTTTTCCTCAGGAGATTTTTGCGACCTTCAAATTGGACAATGCCTTGAGCAGATTCCATCAAGAGACATGCCAAAAGAGGCACATGCACCTTCTTTACTTCTACTAGGCATTTTTTAAAACCTAAAGCAAAAAAAACACTCAAAAGACAAAAAGTGGGCTTACAACAGAAATGAATAGGAATAAGTTTTTAACTCTTTACACAATTATTTCTGCATTCTTCAGAGCGGAACAACTCCAAAAAATTCTTTGTGCACATAGCCTTTAGTAACATCTATAAATATACACATCTAGGGGAAATAAGATTCAGGCTTAAATATGGAAAGGGTTATTTATAATTACAGTAGGCAAATTATGAGACTGCTTAATTCAAGATGGAGTTATGGCAAATTCTATATTAGGTTGAATTTGATGGATATGTGTCTATTCTATATTAGGTTGAATTTGATGGATATGTGTCTATTCTATATTAGGTTGAATTTGATTGATATGTGTCTATTCTATATTAGGTTGAATTTGATGGATATGTGTCTATTCTATATTAGGTTGAATTTGATGGATATGTGTCAATTCTATATTAGGTTGAATTTGATTGATATGTGTCTATTCTATATTAGGTTGAATTTGATTGATATGTGTCTATTCTATATTAGGTTGAATTTGATTGATATGTGTTGTGAGGTAGCATGGTCGGCTGCGCAGCAGAAGACACGGGATCCAGGCATTAAGGTTCACAGCACACGGTTTAATGTCCAAACAAAAGTCCACAACAATATACATGTGCCTCTCCAGCAGAGAACTCAGGGAGTTCTGTTCACTCCCTCACACCCGGCACACCTGCCCTTCTTCCTGATTCCATTTAACCCTTCCTTCAGCCTGTAGGGAAACAGCATTAACCCTAGAGTGGATTTACTTTCTATCATGGAGTGAGCACAACCGGGGCGAGACATACCGGCCGTCATAGATAACCCCGGTCACAGTCTCACAGTGTCTATTCTATATTAGGTTGAATTTGATGGATATGTGTCAATTCTATATTAGGTTGAATTTGATGGATATGTGTCAATTCTATATTAGGTTGAATTTGATGGATATGTGTCTATTCTATATTAGGTTGAATTTGATGGATATGTGTCTATTCTATATTAGGTTGAATTTGATGGATATGTTTCAATTCTATATTAGGTTTAATTTGATTGATATGTGTCTATTCTATATTAGGTTGAATTTGATGGATATGTGTCAATTCTATATTAGGTTGAATTTGATGGATATGTGTCAATTCTATATTAGGTTGAATTTGATGGATATGTGTCAATTCTATATTAGGTTGAATTTGATGGATATGTGTCAATTCTATATTGGGTTTAATTTGATTGATATGTGTCTATTCTATATTAGGTTGAATTTGATGGATATGTGTCAATTCTATATTAGGTTGAATTTGATGGATATGTGTCTATTCTATATTAGGTTGAATTTGATGGATATGTGTCTATTCTATATTACGTTGAATTTGATGGATATGTGTCAATTTTTTATTAGGTTGAATTTGATGGATATGTGTCAATTCTATATTAGATTGAAGTTGATGGATATGTGTCAAATCAATATGTAACTTTCATAATAATGAAGTAATTGCCTTGGATATTCTGCTGGCATTATGCTCAAAATTCATTTTTTTGGTGGGCCACATTTGTCTAATATTAATTTTCTATTTCCAGTATCCTGCCGCTTTGATGAATCTGGGTGCCATTCTTCATCTCAATGGTAAATTAGAAGAAGCAGAAGCCAACTACCTCCGAGCTCTTCAGTTCAAGCCGGATGATGGCATCACTCAGTCTAATCTTCGCAAGTTGTGGAATATCATGGAGAAACAAGGTCTGAAGACATCGAAAACGTGACAAAGAGGATAAGAGACTTTTGACCAAATGTTAGTTTCTAATATTGGGCATGAAAGGAACAGATGAGCTACAAGTTAGGCATCCTGTCTGGGAAGCCTAGGTGATGTTAGGAAATTTTTTTGCTTTTTGGCAAAGTAGTTGTATAAAAAAAAAGGGAAATGATGATGTTGGGGTTTTGAAATCCACAAAAGGGATTAGGAAATGCTTGCATTAGCCCAGATTACGAAAGGCACTTAAAGTGAGGTCTGTCTTCATCACAATGCAACTGTTGCATAAGTCTTAAGTAGGCCAAAATTATTAGTAGTCTATAAAGTTATAATGCTAGGTATAACAATATAGGTAATCTTCAATACTAAAATAATTAATAATTATTTACACCGATTCCATTACAGAGCTAATTCACTAATTTTGGTAAATATTTTAGGTTTTTGTTTTTGCCAAACTAAACTGTTTTCAGTAGGGTTGTTCATTGGATCAGACGAGTTATTTCTTTTTACATGCACGTATGATTGAGCTTGAACAGTGATAAATTGCTTCTAACAAAAGCAATGCAGCACAATTCATTATCAGGATATCTTAATATTCTGTCTCCGTCTCAGTTACATTAGTATGGGGTAGTTTGTTTTTACAAAGTAAAATCAAAGCGTGACACAAACCATGCCCTGCGTCTGCTGGAAGTTTAATATGTGGTAGTGAGTGAAGGTGATGAAGGACCTGATTTTTTTTTTTTCCTTTGTGCGCGTGTGTGTTTTAAATTCCATAAGAGTCTCCTTTATTTTAAAGCAAATAAAATATTTATTTTGTAAATTGATTGATTACCAAAATATTGTCTTCTATTGATTTTTATATATTGTTAAATTGAGAGCCAGAAATTCCGTTACACAAGTGTAGAATAATAAAGTATTCAGAATTCCTGAAACTTATAAAAATCTTCTATGTGTGCACTGGGAGTAAGACTATTATCTTCCCAGTATAACCGCAGTCACATTTCTGTATTCATTCTAGTGCACTCTTAAAGTTTATTGTGGCGATTTCCTATACACTGCAGATATGGACCATGCTAAATTACAACAGTAGGCCTCATTTATCCAAAAGTTGAACTTGATAACTGTAACAACCATTCAGTGCTCAGGGTAAAAGTAAATTACCCTGATACAAGTTGCAATGAACTGTATAGAAGAGCATCACGGCACTTCTGGTGGTATGGTGCCCAAGTAGAATCCAATCCCATTAAACGTAATATAAGAAGACTTTGCACTCAAAATTGAAGAATATGAGAAAACTTTAATAAAATATAGCAATCCAAACAATGCACAAACGTTTTGATTGCAAGTAGAGATGAGCAAACCTGAGGTTTGGTTTTTGAACCGAACTCCAAATTTAAAAATCAAGATTTGGGTTAATGGGTCAGCTGCTGTACATGTGAACAAAACTCGTGTGAGCAACGCTGTGCTCAGGTAACCTTGGTGCTCAGACCTGTGCGAGCCTCGTGCAGTGTTTCAACGGCACACACTGGGGGTAACAATAGCATGATCGGATATAGTGTGCAAGAAAAAAAAAAGTTTTAAAAAGCCCACCCTCCCCCGGAAGTGATCTGCTTATGGCTGGCTGTATGTGGGCAGAGACTCAAACTGTCAATCAGTGACTTGCTCTGGGGTTTGGGTCAAGCTTGAACCTGTGGAGCTAGGCTCATTTGCTGCTGGCGAACCAAACCTCCAAAGGTCGCTCATCTTTAGTCGCAAGTAGGACTTCATCAGTGTGCAGATTGCTAGTAGGAGTCCAGTGTCAGATGAGCAGTGCTGTGTTGTGCTTTGGCATCCACATATACTACAGCGCTGCTCACTTGACACTGCACTCCCCCTAGCAATCTGCACACTGAGGAAGGTCCACTTTCAGCTGAAATGTTTGTGCGTTGTTTGGTTTATTTTTCAATACATTTTTTTCACATTCTTCAATTTTGAGTGCCAAGTCTTCTTATATTGCAATGAACTGTATGTCAAACTCGTGTGAATAATATCCCTGTTCCAATTACTATAAAATAAAGATGTAACAAACTCTTACTTGACATTAAATTGCATTGCATACCATGATGCAGCCTACATTACCTTGACTTTCTGATAGGGCATGTGCCTTTGTGAAATGGCCAATTATAGTTTGCATCATCCTTCATTTTAAATGTTGAACATAAAGGTAAAGTTTGCTACATCTGTATGAAGCTTTAACAATTCATCTCATTAAAGGAACAAATCAGGCATTACTGATACATTTTGTCTGCATAGAACATGGCCTAGTTCTCATTTTGCATGCTACGCCCCCCTTAGGCCCTAGGCTTACTACTTAGAATGTTTTCTTTTGTAAGTGGTTCTTTATCCATCAGTAGCAGTTCAATTTCCTGTGTATTTAAAGGATAATAGGTCTGCACAAATCATTTTCTATGGCAGTAAACAAATTAACATATAAAACAGTCTTCCCCAACCTGACTTGTCACCAAAAATCTTAAAGTACAGTACTAATTCTGTCTTGTGCATCATAGAAACCCACCAATTTTTTATATGGATATCCATTCAGACAAGATAGACCTCCTTCAAGTTAAGCCAGGAGTGTGTCTGACTTATTGAAAGATAAATTTGTCCAGTCAATGGAAATTGATGGTATCCAGCTGAGCTTCTGTAACCTTCAGTCCCCCTTTATATCTTTAAGGTACATGCTAAAGTGAGTACCCTTGGCAAATGTTACCTACCTCCAGTGTTACTTTTATTTTACAATGAAAAAAAGTTTGTTCTCATATTTTACATTAGGCTATATACATGAGGCAAAATAGCCAAAAATATGCAGTGCATATTCTCCCCCCAAAATATCAAGTAGAAAAAAAATCTCCACAATAAAGATCACCTGTTAAAACACTATATATTTATATTCTTGTCCTATTTTAAAAGCTTGTAAAACCCTTGACACACTGGTTCCTTCACAGATGTTCAAAGGGGTTCCCAGAATTGACACCTCACTTATCCTCTGTATTGCTTAGTGTCCAAGCAATTATGAGAACAGCGGTCTAGTTTGAATGGACTTGTGGGCAACCAGTTCACTGCCAGGCTATTCAAGGTTTATAGTATTGACAGATGACCTAGTTCTATACTCTATTTTTGTCAGTCCCATTGACCTAGACAGGTGTGGCAGGGCTCATGCTACCCTTTGGATAGACGATAAGTGTTTGTCCTAAAAAAATTGCTGTAACATTATGCTTGCAGGTCTCATCCACTTCTTTATATAATAAGCAGAAAATATAATATTAACAGAATGGTTCACAATGTAAAATTAGAGATTTCACAAAGCGGACCAAGCAACAGGATTTTGTGATATGAACTAAAGGCAGTGCCATACAGGCACGAAGATGCACTGCATTTTGATTGACAGGTGCAACGGGGACGGGCCCTTGTGGGTTGGGTCCTTGTTGTAAAGTCCTCCTCCATCTTTCTCTATGATGCACCCAGTTTTCTTTATTTTAATATCGTGCCACTCAGCTATTTCCTGTTGTTGACAGTGTGTGCGCAAGTTAAGTTAGTATAACCCCAGCACTCAAAAGTAAGGGAGGACAAAATATGGAATGCAAGTGAATTTATAATGACAAACTGCAAAAAGTGAAACCTCGACTAGAGCAACACTGACGTTTTGGCTTTTATGCGTTTCTCAAGGTTGTTGCGTTATGCACAAAAACAAGACTGCATTGGTCACTTTGGACAACCATATCAGAGGGGTAGATGCAAGGTTCTTCACATATTGCAGAAAGTTTTCACAGTAATGGCGAAGTGATGGAACAGAGTGGTGATGTAAGAAAGCGCCTGCAAGGATGGCCCGGGGAACGCATATCAGCGGTGGTCACGGCAGCAGCGGCACAGTGTGTGTGCATTGACACAGTGATTCTATCTTCATTAAAATGGTACCGGAGTCCATGCGTGCAAAAATCGCAATCTCAAAAGTACAAAAAAAAAAAACGACGCACGCGCTGATGCCTGTCATACTCTTCGTCGCAGTGGCTTCAATAAAATGCCGGCAGGGATGGTGGTTCGCGCGTGCCCGGACTCCAGCGCCATTTTAATGAAGACAGAATCACTGTGTCAATGTACATGTGCCGCCAACAACAGCATTGGCTGCGCGAGATTCAAATAAAGAAAAAGGGGTACATGATAGAGGAAGCTGGAGGAGGACTTTACAGCGAGGACCCGACCCATAAAGGCTCGCCCCCATTGCACCTGCCAATCAAAGTGCAGTGCATTTCTGCCACTTTGATTAAAGATATTTCTGCAACCACACATCCTTAGAGGTTGGTCCCCTTTAAGGATAAACATACTCTGTAGTTTACGAAATGTGTTTTACATTCACACACAGCCACCTTAAAAAAAAAATTTTCAAAGTGGAGTTTTTGCATTAAGATTTAAGTAAATTTTTTCTAAGTCTTTACTTAACTAATTTGTTTTCATACAATGTTTTTCATATTCACAGTGCATATTCTGTACGTAAAGTACACATTTATATATACATTTTCTGAGAGGTTTACACTGTACACCTCTTTTTGTTCAGTCTTCCCATTCCTGTGGAGCAAGATTGGCTTTGCTGTGCTCCCATATGTTGTTATTTTCTCCTTAGGCTTACAGACAGTACAATAAACCGTTCCAAACAAGACGAAATACACCAGGCAACCTGCCAGCTGCATCATTGACATTTATATTTACTGTTTGTTTATTACCAACTGTTACTTTCTTCCGTGTTTCTATTATTATCTTTGAAATGAAATAGTTAACGCGTGCCACTTTTAGAATTGAAAAGTATTATGATTTCCCAATGATCCTTTTCTGGTTATTAATGTATATAGCACATTATGTTTATCACTGTGTGATATTTAAAGCCAGTACTTTTTAGAGATTTATTTTCTTAAACTTTACGGGAAAGTAATAAAAATATTTTCTTCTAGACGTTATTTCATTTAGTGAGAAATATTCCGACAGACTTAAGATTTTTAAAAAGTTTTTACCTTAACGTATTCGGCTGTCTTTCCAACATTTGCACTAATGAGAACACAGTTTGTCTCTGCGAGTAGCAGAATTCCAGCACTAAAGGTTATGCAACACAGGTTGGCTACAATATTTATTTTTTTTTCCTAATTAAGCCTAATACTAGAGTTATTATGTGTTAACAGGGTTGTAGAATCTATTAACAGGGTCTTCTTTATCAAAACAATTTTTAAAATGCAGTTTGGGCATTTGTTTAATAAATTCTGTAAAAAAAAACTGCAATGTAAAATGTTTTACCTACAAATGTGACCTTATTTACTGTTCCAACTGGATGTCAATTTTGAAGAATTGTAACAAACATTCACGGATTGCTTTGTTCTTTTTTCTTCCTATGAAAGATTTATATGAAAACCACTGGCATCACCTTTTTTGCAACTATATAAATTTTGGAATACAAAAATACTTAACATTGCTTTGCATTTGATTCTGTCTAATCTATGGAATATATGAAGAGAACCTGTCACCTTTTTGTTGTTTTGTACATTTTGAAACATATTTGACATCCTTTAGAGAAAAATACAATATCTGTATTTTTTATTATTTTCAGCCCAAATCCTTTCCCTTTCTTAAATTGATTGCCTCTAATTCCAGATTAAATTAATCACCTTGAGCTCAGCAGCTAGCAAAATGCAGGCAGCTACACATATACAAGCCGCCTTTGCAAATTTATAGATGGCCATGTGATTCAGGTTCTTACGAAGTGCTGCAGACCAAACACCTGCTGTTCTGGTTATGAAAGTGGTGCTTCAAGCAGTGGTCCTTTTTATACTCTCTAATTTTGGCAACCTGTTACATATTTCATTTCGGAGTTTGCTTTTTTCAATACTTTGAAAATGGTGACATACTTTGAATAATTCCAGCAGGCCCCAAAAAATGTTCTATATATTAAAAATTGATGTATTTTCAATAAATATTCTGAAACAGAAGGTGACAGGTTCACTTTGATGTCATTTGATAACTAAGAATCCAATGTGTTCATTTTTTCTAAACCAACTCATTAAGGCAAAAATGGAAAATTTTCAATTAAACCTATTGTACACATATTCTGTGCAATACATGTTTTCATTTCCATCTTCTGAAATGTAGGGGTTATCTCCTTTTAAATGGTTGCTGTTGTGTCAACACACTTTGCATAAATCTATATCACAAGTTACCATAAGAAACTCTGCAATCTATATTCTCAGAGAACAGTACTTTCTTTTTAATTTTTAATCAGCCACTTTAATTCCCAACCTTTCTGAACTGGTCATTCACTCTGAAAAACAGGTAAAGTCAGACCTACTCAATTCAAAAAGGTATGCCATCTCATTGAAAGAATAGTGTACAGCTGCCTATTGAAGTCTATGGAGAGGGGAGGAGGAACAGAGGTAGAGATACCAACACACACTGACTCCTTCTGTAGATCTTCCTCTAATGTAAATATTTGCCTAACCACAGAGCTGGACTCACAGCTACAACACTTAGGGTACCTTCACACTTTAGCGATGCAGCAGCGATCCGACCAGCGATCTGACCTGGTCAGGATCGCTGCTGCATCGCTACATGGTCGCTGGTGAGCTGTCAAACAGGCAGATCTCACCAGCGACCAGTGACCAGCCCCCAGCCAGCAGCGACGTGCAAGCGACGCTGCGCTTGCATGGAGCCGGCGTGTGGAAGCTGCGGACACTGGTAACTAAGGTAAACATCGGGTATGGTTACCCGATGTTTACATTAGTTACCAGCGCACACCGCTTCCTTGCTCTCCTAGCTACAGTACACATCGGGTTAATTAACCCGATGTGTAATGCAGCTACATGTGCAGAGAGCAGGGAGCCGCGCACACTGCTTAGCGCTGGCTCCTTGCTCTCCTAGCTACAGTACACATCAGGTTAATTAACTCGATGTGTACAGCAGCTACATGTGCAGAGAGCCGGAGCCGGCAGCACAGACAGCGTGAGAGCTGCGGAGGCTGGTAACTAAGGTAAATATCGGGTAACCACCTTGGTTACCCGATGTTTATCTTGGTTACAGCTTACCTCAGCTGTCAGACGCCGGCTCCTGCTCCCTGCTCGCTTCATTTGTCGCTCTCTCTCTGTCACACACAGCGATCTGTGTGTCACAGTGGGAGAGCGCCTTTGAAGAAAACGAACCAGGGCTGTGTGTAACGAGCAGCGATCTCGCAGCAGGGGCCAGATCGCTGCTCAGTGTCACACACAGCGAGATCGCTAATGAGGTCACTGCTGCGTCACAAAAAGCGTGACTCAGCAGCGATCTCGGCAGCGAGCTCGCTGTGTGTGAAGCACCCCTTAGTTCTGCTATATAACCTCCTCTTTGATGCTGCGTTTGAACATGTTCTGCAGAGAGAAAAGAGAGCAAGCATTAATCATGCATACACAATAATAACTTATTTTAAACAGTCACCTGAAGTGAAATTCCCCAAACACAATGTAGACTTATAATAACGTACACATATATTTATTCAGTTGTCTCAATTCATTTTAAAATCTTGTATTATTTGCACATATCTGTATCCCATCACACAATCAAAGGATGCCCCTCTAGGCTCGATTTACCCTCCAGTTGCTACTGAAATTGTCTTGGTCTCGTTTTCGTGGCCTAAGTTGATCATGTGTAGTGCATTCTCTTTCGGCTGGTTTCCTGCTAGTATAGCTATGCTCTTGGATGTGTCTACCCTTGGATGTGTCTAACATGGAGTTTTTACTGTGAGTGATATTGTGTAAAGGGGCAGAGCCTCCTTCATTACAGTGCGGAACACTAATATCAGGAAGCAGTAGTGTGCTTTGATGTTGGTAACTAAAAAGAGACCAAAAAAAAGAAGAAAACTCCTAAAAATTATTTTATTATTCATATCAATAAAAGGGAGATAATCCCAAACACCAAATATACCACAATACAATACAATAAACCTATAAAAGGCAAGGGGGCTGTCCCTAATTCACGCTATCCTTGCCCATACCTTGCCGCGGAGGTTGGCACCCTAGTTCCTGCGCTGATGGCGCCCCCACTAAACGTAGACTGTCCCTGTGGGCCCTAATAAGCTCTAACAAGGTAGAAGGTGACAGAAAAATAATCAGAAATACGATAATCCACGCATACCAATAAGCGCAATACTGTATTTAACCAATATGATTATACTAGAAGAACACCAAGGCAAATTGCCCCATTAGCCACTCATATTATGGAGTTGCCAGAAGGAACACCCGACGCGTTTCCCATCGTTATCAGAAGTTCTTCAGGAGTGGAATATGAAAAAAAAAAAAAGTTAATTCTGGTGAAAACCATACCATAAAAAATATATTGCAGTAGATGAGGTGCTATAATTACTTTATTTGTCCTATGCTGAGATTGATAAATAAAGAGTATCTTAGTGTTTCAACCAAAATGGATATATACAAATATCACAATATAAGAATCCATAGAACCAATCCCTCTATTAATCTAACAGGAGAAAAATTCATATCACTGTCAGAAATATAATTGCTCAAATATAGATCTCAAATCAATAGAAATCCGTTTGCAGGTACTAGCAATGGAAACAGATTCCAAACATAAAGGGTTAAAACACTTAGCTCATAGTATATTTCTCAGCAGCAGGCAAATGACAGGGGGGCTCCCTGAAAAACCCACAGACTGTCAGAGCAGCAACCAGCTGGATCCCCATATAGTTGGAACACCGATAGTTCCTAAACCCAGGTGCGGCCGTACGGTGGAAGCGGAACCTAAGAAAGCACATCCCGGTATAACCCATACATATATAGAGATCCAGTAATGGCTCTCACCTGGGACGCATTTGATTTTCGCCCTTGGTTGTTCCGGTTTTGCCCGTATCATCATGCGTTCGAACATGACGCTCATGCTACCGGTAGTTCCGCAACAGATTCAAATACACCACCCAGCAGCAACATGAGGTCATCCTGGGCATGCGCATACCTTGAGTTCCAACCCGAGCGCAACCAGGAAGTGTACACAGTGGGGAGATAACTGCCTAAACACGTCACCATTAAGTTACCTCAGTGGGCAATGTGCAGAAGGCATATACCAACGTAACACCCGCTGGAAAATAACAACAGTGTCAACACAGTCCTGCACTATTCTAAGCGATATTTCAAAGGGGGAATACCACTAACAATGACAGCCCACTGGATCTATCAAAAAGGGACCACTCTAACAAAATATGTTTAAAGGGGTGTGGCTAATCCTAGGAATTATTATAATAAAATGATTTGATAAGATAAAACCTAATATATAGGTAGATATGATATTAACCAAATCCTTTGTGGAATAATGGGTATGGCAGGACAAAGGTCCTAAAAATCAGAGCAAACTAATGGGACCGTAACAGGGGACACCAAATCAGAGAAAACAGCTAAATTGTAGCTGCTCATTTAGGCCAGAAGGATTCACAGTACGCATCCTGTGAATCCATCTGGCCTCTTTCTGCAAGATCAATCGATCCCAATTCCCTCCTCTATCAGGAGTAGGGACCACTTCAATGGCACTAAATCCAAAACAATCCAGACTACCCCCATGTTCCATTCTGATGTGCCTTGAAATTGGGGTATTCCTGCCATTCTTAATATCTCCAATATGGTCACCAATCCGCTTTTTAAATTCCCTCTTTGTCTTACCTATATACTGTTTTTTGCAATCACATTTAAAGAGGTAGATCACACCAACCGTGGTGCAGTTTACAAAATGTCTATTAAAGAAGGTTCTCCCTGTCGCCTCACTTTGAAATCGGTCTCCTCGTTTCACATACCTACAGAAGGTGCATTTCCCACACCTAAACGTGCCAACCTTTCTGTTGTCCATAGCAACTACTGCCCCTCTAATGGGTCTACCTGCTTGAATAAGTCTGTCCCGTATAGTTCTACCCCTACCCTACAACTATATGAGACAGACTTGTCCATAGCAACTACTTCCCCCCTTGTGAGTCTACCTGGTTGGATAACAGAAAGCTTGGCATGTTTAGGTGTGGGAAATGCACCTTCTGTAGGTATGTGAAACGAGGAGACCTATTGTTTCCAGCGGGGGTTACATTGGTATATACCTTCTGCGCATTGCCCACTGAGGTAACTTAATAGTGACGTGTTTAGTCAGTTTTCTCCCCACTGTGTTCACTTCCTGGTTGCACTCCGGGTTGGAACGCAAGGCATGCGCATGCCCAGGATGACCTCATGGAACTGCTGGGTGGGGTATTTGAATCTGTTGTGGAAGTACCTTAGCGTGAGTGTCATGCTAGAATGCATGACGATATGGGCGAATCTGGAACAACCAAGGGCGGAAATCAAATGCGTTCCAGGTGAGATCCATTACTGGATCTCGGGGCTTGCTTTCTTAGGATCCGCTTCTTCCGTAAGGCTGCACCTGGGCTTAGGGACTATCAGTGTTCCAACTATATGGGGATCCGGCTGGTTGCTGCTCTTGACAGTCTGTGGGTTTGGCTATTTTTCAGAGAGCCCCCCCCTGTCATTTGCCTGCTGCTGGGAAATCTACTATGAGCTAAGTGTTTTAACCCTTTCTTTGGAATCTGTTTCCATTGCTAATACCTGTAAACGGATTTCTATTGATTTGAGCAATTATAGTTCTGACAGTGATTTGATTTTTTCTCCTGTTAGATTAATAGAGGGATTGGTACTATGGATTCTTATATTGTGATATTGGTATAAAGCTGACGCGTCGCAGGGCTATGGGGTACTCTGTCACGGGCGGTGTATCACTGGGATCTGTCACTGGGTGGCAGTTGCCTGGTTCCGTGACCCTGGGGGTCGCTTTATAAGGGGGTTATTTACAAGGGAGATGTAATAAAGGTTTTTGTCGTGACGCCACTTGAGGTTTGCGGCTATTTAAGTGGAGCCGCTGCTGCATAGTTCTCACTACTGGGGCTGATGTTGGTGGCAGCTTGGATATTGGGCCCTCCGCAAGTAGGGCCAGGCCCCAGGGGATAGATGTTGTTAGGCGCGGAAAGAAGGTAGGCCACACAAGGGATTGCAGTGTAACTGGTTTCTTTACTCACAGCGTTGTTATGGCTGGGAACCCGATGAAGGCTGGTCCTCACCACTGGTCTCATTAGTTCTAGTGCCGGTGTGATGACCTGGTGGCTGTTTTCTCCTGCACCTGTCTCTGGTGGGTCCCTGTGGCTTGGAGCGTCTGGGGGTCCCCTCCTGGTTCTCTTTCAGTCTTAGTCCGTATAACAGGTAGCTTGAACCCTGTAAGGTTGGTTTCTCTGGTCCTGATCCCTGGTTCTCCCGCTGCTACTGTGTCCCGAACTTTAAGGTCAGTGAGGTCCTGCATGGTCCCCTCTCTGTGCAGATTTTATCAGGTCTGCCTGGAGCATTTGCCTGACCTAGGGCTCTGTACCCTGTCGGTGCTATGGTTCCGGGAGTACTCCACCGGCAACCACACGCCTGGGCCTTCAGGTCACCGTTACACTCTCCTGTCAGTACAGTTACGTCTGTCTCCTCTCATTTCCACTTACTGACTGTCTCACCTTCTCCTCCCTGGTTGCCGTCTAGTGGACTGGATCGGCTCCACCCCTAGGTGGCATTCCATTGGGTCCAACCCTAGTCTGTCATCAGTCTTTGGGGAAGGGAAAAACAGGATTATAATGAATGTTTTGGTGTTACCTGCACTGGTCTTCTGTGTTCTTGGGGTTAGGCTCTGCATCCCGGCTAGAATGCAGTTCTCTGTAGCTCCTGATGGCTATATCCATTTTGGTTGAAACACTAAGAGACTCTTTATCAATCTCAGCATAGGACAAATAATTATAGCACCTCATCTATTGCAATATATTTTTTATGGTATGGTTTTCACCAGAATTAACATCTTTTTTCATATTCCACTGCTAAGGAACCTCTGATAACGAGGGGAAACACGTAGGGTGTTCCTTGTGACAACTCCATAATTTGAGTGGTTAATGGGGCAATTTGCCTTGGTGATCTTCTAGTATAATCATATTGGTTGAATACAGTATTGTGATTATTGGTATGTGTGGATTACCGTATTTCTGATTATTTTTCTGTCACTTTCTACCTTATTAGGGCCCACAGGGACAGTCTACGTTGAGTGGGGGTGCCATTAGCGCAGGAACTAGGGTGCCAACCTTCGCGGCAAGGTAGGGGCGAGGATAGGGTGAATTAGGGACAGCCCCCCTTGCCTTTTATAGGTTTATTGTATTGTGGTATATTTGGTGTTTGGGATTATCTCCCTTTTATTGATATGAATAATAAAAGTAAATTTTAGGCGTTTTCTTCTTTTTTTGGTTTCAATATGTACTTCTAAATTCATCTATTTGGTTTTTCACTTTAATTAAAAAGAGCCAACTATTTTAGGATGGATTGTACATAAAGGGGCAGATAGTACAGATTTACTGCACTATGGGGCTCTGTATAGAGGGCCTGGAAGGAAAGAGATACCGTATGATGGAGCTCCGCATACAGAGACCGAGTTGAACTGTGTTTTTTGTCTGCTGATGAAAGATAAGTTTAGTGCAACGCGAAATGCCGCTATGTAAACGAATATGACAGGATTATCTTCTACAGTATGCATCAATACAGCAAAATTTTCCATTTAACAAAAATTCTCTCTCAGCAGAAGGCAAACACTATTCTATAATGCCATTATGGAGAAGAGGTACTCAGCAGATAGCAGATTTTTCTTCTACTATCTACATCTGTATAACTGCCTGTGGTTTTATACCATTGGTTGCTGTATTATAGCAATGAAACAGATACCAATGGTGTAAAACTATACAGACAGCTATGCTGATGTCCATGGAAAAAGTTAAAATCTGTCAGGAGGTGTTGTGTACAGGAGCACAAAATTCACAAAAGCATAAAGTGGATTCTACACTTAAGGCTGCTTTACATATGTCGATTTCTCGTGCGATCGCATTTGCGATCACACCTGCCCTTATCGTTTGTGCAGCACGGGCAATTCTTTGCCCGTGCCGTACAATGTTGTAACCCCCTGCCACACGTACTTACCTTCAAAACGACCTCGCTGTGGGCGGCGAACATCCACTTCCTGAAGGGGGAGGGACGTTTGGCGTCACAGCGACGTCACACAGCGGCCGGCCAATAGAAGCGGAGGGGCGGAGATGAGCGGGACGTAAACATCCCTCCCACCTCCTTCCTTCAGCATTGCCGACGGGACGCAGGTAAGCTGCAGTTCATCATTCCCGGGGTGTCACACGGAGTGATTTGTGCTGCCTCGGGAACAATGAACAACAGGACGTTCGATTTTTTGAAAATGAGCGACGAGTCAACGATGAACAAGAAGGTGAGTATTTCTGCTCGTTCATAGCTGTCACACGATACGATATCACTAACGATGCCAGATGTGCGTCACTTACGACGTGACCCCGCCGACATCTCGTTAGATATATCGTAGCGTGTAAAGCCCGCTTTAGAATGTCTTGGCATCTCCAAGAGGTGCGGCTAGTCAGAAGCACACAGGAAAGGGAAAGGGAGGGGTTTGTGCTGCATTGAGAAGCAAATTCTGGGAAATGTAGTTTTAGCAGATGAGAATAACTGTCCATTTAGATACAACAGGTGAAATAAGTATTGAACACGTCAAAAATGTTCTAAGTAAATATATTTCTAAAGATGCTATTGACATGAATTTCTTACCAGATGTCTGTAACAACCCATCCAATCCACAGAGGAAAATATATCAAACCATAGATGTCCATAAATTATCTGTAATAATGAGAAATGACACAGGGAAAAGTATTAAACTCTCTTTCTGAAATGTAATTAATATTTCGTACAAAAGCCTTTGTTGGTGATAATAGCTTCAAAATGACTCCTGTAGAGAAAGAAACTAGTTGCATGCATTGTTGAAGTATTATTTTGGCTCAATCTTCCACACAAACACTCTAAAAATCCTGAAGGTTCTGTGGGCTCCTTCTATGAACTCTAAACTTTAGTTCCTCCCATAAAATTTCTAATTGATTCAGGTCAGGTGATTGGCTGGGCCATTTTAGCAGGTTTATTTGCATTCTCTAAAACTAATTGAGAGTTTCCTTGACTGTTTGTTTGGGATCAGTCTCTAAAAGAAATATCCACTCTTGTTTCATCGCCATCAAAAAGAAAAAACCCTTTAAAACATACCTTTAAATACATATTATTAAAATACCAAAAAAACACTCGGTTATAAAAAAAAAACCAAGAGGTTATGAGGATATGTATTGTACTGTTCCAGAGGGTATTTAGTTGGTTTGGAGGGGCCAAGTATCCCTATTAAGCCCTAAGGATATCCCTACCTGACTGTGGAGCTTGGCAAACTCGATATATGTAAAATGACGTTCCTGATCAATCATGAAAGTCCCTAGATACCTTACATATTAGACCAGGGGTCTCAAACTTAGCTGGGTGAATGGCCGAACAAAGGAAAAAAAATAATTTGGGGGGCCGCATTCTTTGCAGGACAAACTGACATTTTTATTGGTACCATATATTTTTTACCACACCTTTGGATCACTGATTTTGAACATTTTTCACTTGTTTATTATAAAAAAAATGTGCACATTCTTTGTTTAAATATATAAAAAAAAAATTTGATAGTAAAAAAAAGTGATACCTTATTTTGAGTTTTTGGGTTTTTTTACTTGTAACTAATAATGTTACAATTAGCACTATATAGAAATTTTAGCCAACATCTTTTAGTAATGTTCCCCATCTTGTTGTAATGTGCCCATCCTTGTCCCCTTGTAGTATTGTGCCCCATCCTAGTCCCCATCCTACAGTAATGTGTTCATGCTTGTCCCCATCCATTAGTAATGTGCCCCATCCTTGTCACCATCTTTTCATAATGTGCCCATCCTGTAGTAATGTGTTCATCCTTGTCCCCATCTTCTAGTAATGTTCCCCATTCTTATCCCCGTGTAGCAATCTCCCTATCCTGTAGTACTGTCCCCATCCTATAGTTGTCCCATTCTATAGTAATGTGCCCATCTTACAGTAATGTCCCCATCCTATAGTAATGTGCCAACCTTGTCCCCATCCTATAGTAATGTCCCCATCCTATAGTAATGTGCCCACCTTGTCCCTATCCTATAGTAATTTCCCCAGCCTTGTCCCCAGCCTGTAGTAATGTCCCCATCCTATAGTAATGTCCCCATCCTATAGTAATGTGCCCACCTTGTCCCCATACTGTAGTAATGTGCCCACCTTGTCCCCATCCTATAGTAATGTCACCATCCTATAGTAATGTCCCCAGCCTTGTCCCCATCCTGTAGTAATGTCCCCATCCAATAGTAATGTGCCTATCCTTGTCCCCATCCTATAGTAATGTCCCCAACCTTATCCCTATCCTATAGTAAAGTTTCCCGTCCTTGTCCCCTTGTAGTAATGTGCCTATCCTGTAGTACTGTGACCATCCTAGTCCCCATCCTATAGTAATGTACCCACCTTGTCCCCATCCTATTGTAATGTCCCCATCCTATAGTAATGTCTCCAGCCTTGTCCCCAGCCTTGTCCCCATTCTATAGTAATGTCCCCATCCAATAGTATTGTGCCCATCCTGGTAATGTCCCCATCCTTTAGTAATGTCCTCATCCTATAGTAATGTGCCCACCTTGTCCCTATCCTATAGTAATGTGCCCACCCTGTCCCTATCCTATAGTAATGTGCCCACCTTGTCCCCATCCTATAGTAATGTGCCCACCTTGTCCCCATCCTATAGTAATGTTTCCATCCTATAGTAATGTGGCGGCTGAAAGGGGGTAGTGGCGCTATAACTTACCGATCGCTCCCCTCAGCTTCCACAGACGCCGGAGTGAAGCTGAGGGGAGTGGTCACCGGCCCCAGATCCACAGTGATTGGAGAGATTGGTCACAAGGCTGGTCTCTCCAATCAGAGCTAGGGGTGGGTGAAACAGAGGTCACCCAGCTCCAGCCAATGATCAGTGCTATAGCTGCACTGATCATGGTTGGATTTCAATGTTTCAGCCATTTTCAATGGCTGAAACATTACAGTGGCTGTGATTTGGCTGAGCGGCATTCATCAGCCAATCACAGCCTCCGTAGGTCCGGTGGGGGGAGACACCACCCCTTCTGAGGTCAGGCAGTGGTCCCCTCCTCGCCGAATCTAAGGTATTTGCAAAGCGATCGCAGCCACCGTGGCTCCAGGGTCGCGATTTCGCCATGACGTCCTGGGTACGTCATGGGTCCTTAATTACCAGGGAGCCATGACGTACCCAGTATGTCATAGGTCGCTAAGGGGTTAATGTGCCGTCCTTCACATACACACACACAAAAAAACCCACCATTCTTCTCGCCTGTCCCACGTTCCCTCGGCTGCCTCATTTCTGCTTCTTGCTGTCTGCAGGCCCGTGCCCCCGTTAACTATCGCGGCCGGAGCAGGGGCCCTAGCCCCTGTCAGCGATATACAGTGCCTACAAGTAGTATTCAACCCCCTGCAGATTTAGCAGGTTTACACATTTGGAATTATCTTGGCATTGTGACATTTGGACTGTAGATCAGCCTGGGAGTGTGAAATGCACTGCAGCAAAAAAGAATGTTATTTCTTTTATTTTTTTTTTTAAATTGTGAAAAGTTTATTTAGAGGGTCATTTATTATTCAACCCCTCAAACCACAAGAATTCTGTTTGGTTCCCCTAAAGTATTAAGAATTATTTCAGGCACAAAGAACAATGAGCTTCACATGTTTGGATTAATTACCTCTTTTTCCAGCCTTTTCTGACTAAGACCCTCCCCAAACTTGTGAACAGCACTCATACTTGGTCAACATGGGAAAGACAAAGGAGCATTCCAAGGCCATCAGAGACAAGATTGTGGAGAGTCACAAGGCTGGCAAGGGGTACAAAACCCTTTCCAAGGAGTTGGGCCTACCTGTCTCCACTGTTGGGAGCATCATCCGGAAGTGGAAGGCTTATGGAACTACTGTTAACCTTCCACGGCCTGGACAGCCTTTGAAAGTTTCCACCTGTGCCGAGGCCAGGATTGTCCGAAGAGTCAAGGCTAACCCAAGGACAACAAGGAAGGAGCTCCGGGAAGATCTCATGGCAGTGGGGACATTGGTTTCAGTCAATACCATAAGTAACGTACTCCACCGCAATGGTCTCCGTTCGAGACGAGCCCGTAAGGTACCTTTACTTTCAAAGCGTCATGTCAAGGCTCGTCTACAGTTTGCTCATGATCACTTGGAGGACTCTGAGACAGACTGGTTCAAGGTTCTCTGGTCTGATGAGACCAAGATCGAGATCTTTGGTGCCAACCACACACGTGACGTTTGGAGAGTGGATGGCACTGCATATGACCCCAAGAATACCATCCCTACAGCCAAGCATGGTGGTGGTAGCATCATGCTGTGGGGCTGTTTCTCAGCCAAGGGGCCTGGCCATCTGGTCCACATCCATGGGAAGATGGATAGCATGGCCTACCTGGAGATTTTGGCCAAGAACCTGCGCTCCTCCATCAAGGATCTTAAGATGGGTCGTCATTTCTTCTTCCAACAAGACAATGACCCAAAGCGCACAGCCAAGAAAACCAAGGCCTGGTTCAAGAGGGAAAAAATCAAGGTGTTGCAGTGGCCTAGTCAGTCTCCTGACCTTAACCCAATTGAAAACTTGTGGAAGGAGCTCAAGATTAAAGTCCACATGAGACACCCAAAGAACCTAGATAACTTGGAGAAGATCTGCATGGAGGAGTGGGCCAAGATAACTCCAGAGACCTGTGCCGGCCTGATCAGGTCTTATAAAAGACGATTATTAGCATTTGCATATTGCAAACAAGGGTTATTCCATAAAATATTAAACCTAGGGGTTGAATAATAATTGACCCACACTTTTATGTTGAAAATGTATTAAAATTTAACTGAGCAACATAACTTGTTGGTTTGTAAGATTTATGCATCTGTTAATAAATCCTGCTCTTGTTTGAAGTTTGCAGGCTCTAACTTATTTGCATCTTATCAAACCTGCTAAATCTGCAGGGGGTTGAATACTACTTGTAGGCACTGTATGTCAGATGATTGTTTTGCCGGTGCTGCGCGTGCAGAGTCGAGCTCTCTGTGAACAACGTTTCCAACGCAGCCGTAGCCGTCTGCCAATCAGAGGTAAGCAGCTGAGGGCAGGCAGTTTCCATTGAGGAATAGATGTGCACAGAGCGCTGGACTCTGAGAGCACAGCGCCGGCAAAACATTCATCTGGCATTAAGCGCAGACAGTGGCTGCGGCCCCTGCACCGGCCGCGATAGTCAACAGGGGCACGGGCCTGGGGGCCGCACAAAGCATCCCGAGGGGCCGCGTATTTGAGACCTCTGTATTAGATCATGCCCCATATAGAAAATGTTATGGCATATATTTCAATACAGTTGATTATTATTATTATTATTATTATTTATTGTTATAGTGCCATTTATTCCATGGTGCTTTACAAGTGAAAGAGGGTATATGTACAACAATCATTAACAATACAAAACAGACTGGTATAGGAGGAGAGAGGACCCTGCCCGCGAGTGCTCACAATCTACAATGAATGGGGGAGGGTACAATATGTGAGGACACAGCTGGTTGCAAAGTGGTGTTCTGGACTGAGGGTTATTGTAGGTTGTAGGTTTGTTGGAAGAGATGGGTCTTCAGGATCCCCTTGAAGCTTTCCACGGTAGGGGAGAGTCTCATATGCTGAGGTAGAGCATTCCAGAGAATGGGGGAGGCACAGGAGAAATCTTGAACACGATTGTGGGAAGAGGAGATAAGAGAGGAGTAGAGCAGGAGATCTTGTGAGGATCTGAGGTTGCGTGCAGGTAGGTACCGGGAGACTAGGTCACAGATGTGAGGAGGAGACAGGTTGTGGATGGCTTTGTAGGTCATGGTAAATGTTTAAACGGGAGTCTTTGGGTGATGGGAAGCCAGAGAAGGGATTGGCAGAGTGACGAGGCTGTGGAATAGTGAGGGGAGAGGTGGATTAAGCGGGCCGCAGAGTTTAGGATAGATTGGAGGGGTGCAAGAGTGTTGGAAGGGAGGCCACAGAGCAGGAGGTTGCAGTAGTCGAGGTGGGAGATGTTGAGGGCAAGCACTCATGCATGTCAATGTTTTTGCTGATTCTTGGTTAAGGAAGGCACAGATCCGGGAGATATTTTTAAGTTGTAATCTGCATGAGGTGAAGAGGGCTTGGATGTGTGGCTAGATCTATACCTAGTATAATTAGAGGCTTCAGTGAACCAGTACCACCAATCCTATATCCCAGCTTATTTCTTCCCCAAATCTATCAGGGTTCATCAGTGAACTATTCTACATATGTATATGAGCCAAAAATACAGCTTTTAGGTCCAATAGCCGTGATATAGGGGAGTTGTCCTATAAGACAGCTGCCATATAAAACTTAAATTAGTACTGTCTCTTCATCTTTCGCTAGCTGTACTGATGAAGGCGTCAAATGCAAATTTGCTTTCCACCTAAGGGGTGCATGCGCATATGCTCACGAAGTAGTTATAGTGCATTAGTGCATAGGGCGTTGAATGTGTAGGTTCATGTTCCACTGGAGCGGCACATGGGCGTTCCACAGGTGCCAATGGGAGGCGGACCTGCGCAACCATGCCGGGAGAGGCAATAATGGGTTGTGTCTAGAACAAAAAATGCACTCCACACCTGTCTGTGATGAAAGGGTATAATTAACCCTTACAACCACTTACATTTGATGTATTTAATAATCACTTATTCTTGACTAGTTCATTACAACTAAACTTAATCATTACCACTTATTAATGACTACTTTATTGTTAGCAATTATGCACTGCAGTGCTTGTAATGAAAGCAAGCACCAGATAAAAGTATATTAGGGCTCAGCATGATATAACACAAGATGGCGAAGATGATTGTCTATAAAATAATGGTAGTCACACATTTGAAGCTGTTGACCTACGAAGCACGAAAGTCAAAAGTTCAGAACATTGTTACCCTTTTGCTCAAGTCAACATTGTATAAGAAAAACGTGGATTTTTCTGGAATAAGACATTGGATCGCAGATATCAATGTATCATTTTATTCAGCTTCTTATATCCTACATGACCATGTAGTCGGCTTATGAGAGTTTATTCTTAAGCTTTGCTCCTATTTTTTCTTTGTTGTTTTTTACATGTTTCTTGAATTATAAACTGAAAGACTCAAAAGAAGACAGAGCTTTTTCTGGGTTTTATGTTTCACAGGGTCTTTGATAACTAGTGATCTCCAGGCGCATTATAGAGAATTTATTTCACAGTTCAAAGGTTGGAGTTTGGCTTAATATATACTGTAACCTTTATTGGGTACTTTTAAAATTATTACCTATAGTGCCCTATAAAGAGCACCACTAACAAAGTTGTGCCATGCATACCCTATTGTAAAAGCAAAATGCACGTTTTGTCGCAGCAGGTTAGTCGAGCTAAATCCTATCATGGATCAATATCCTAATTAACTAGGTTGGGCTGTCCAATATTATGGCGTGAGAAGTATGATAATCCTCTATCTGCTTTTAATGTTAGTGCAAGCATAGAGGGTTTTGTTAATAAATACCCCTCTCAAATATTGGTTCTTGGACACATGTATATATCTCACTGGCAAAGATACAGCAAATGTGAATGGTCCCTCTTGAATGAGTCACATAAGGGACCATCATGGTCATGTAGTATTGATATATCTAATTACTACAAAAGTCCATATCTGTCTAAATAACATAAGCCAGAAGTGTACAAATGTCCATATCTCACAAGTTTGCCAAAATAATTGTATGGACTTCCCCACTTGAGTGGTAAAGCTTCTACAACAAGACTAAACACAATAATCTGATGTTGGTATTCAGATTAAAGAAGCTCATGAAATCAAGATAGTAAAATATACTTTTTATTGAAAATATTTTTAAAATGTATTTTCTTTGTCGCTCCATTGGGAGACCCAGACAATTGGGGTGTATAGCTTCTGCCTCTGGAGGCCACACAAAGTATTACACTTTTAAAAAAGTGTAACCCCTCCCCTCTGCCTATACACCCTCCCGTGGATCACGGGCTCCTCAGTTTTATGCTTTGTGTGGAAGGAGGCACACATCCACTCATGCATTCTCATACATAGTTATGTCGGATGGAAGAAAAGAGGACCCCGATGGGGTCCCCGGCATGTTCCCTTCTCACCCCACTATGTCGGCGGTGTTGTTAAGGTTGAGGTACCCATTGCGGGTACGGAGGCTGGAGCCACATGCCGTCTCCTTCACCATCCCTTATGCGGCTCTGGGAGAAGTGGGATCCTAAGCGGTCATCCATGAGCTGGGACCGTGCTCCATCCGCAGCCCCTGGTGGAACCTGCCGGACCGGAGCTTCTTCACCCCCAGGGACCGGGCCCTGCAACTGGAAGGTACTCTGTGTCCCCATGTGGGGACTGTACAGAGAGGGTCGCACCTTATCCCCGGAAGCCGCGGTAGTTCCGTCCGTTGTCTTTTCGGCGGACTTCCGCGCCGACCATGCCTGCTTGTCGGGCACGGCCTTAAATTTAGTCCCCGGCTTCGCCGCGGCCTTGTCGCGAAAAATCCTGCTCCCGAGCCTGCCTGTCAGGGGTTAGGGCGGGATTGCCGACATGACGTCGGCTTTGAGGGCTGGAGCATCTTGTATGTTTCTCTCCCCCCTCATTGACCACTGTGGGGACTCCAGATTCCCGCTCTTTGCTGGCGCCGCCCTTGGCTCCACACCTCCCCTGAGAGCTCCGGCAGCCACTTTTAGCATTCTGCCGGTGGATGCTACTCAGCAGCAAAGCTCTGCAGCTCCGGGGGATCCACGACAGGGAATCTGGAGGACACACTCCGCTCGTTAGCGGTTGGTAAGCCACACCGGTCACCCGGTGCTGGTCCCCCTGGGGTGCCGGGATATATATGTATGTATATATATATATATATATATATATATATATATATATATATATATATATCTGTTCGGAAAGGCTGTATACCCTTTTCCTATATACACTCAGTGGTCACTCTCCTACGAGACAACAGCATGTCGTCCACAAGGAGCAAAGCTACTAAGGCACAGATTTTTTTTGCGGCCTGTACCTCTTGTGGGGCTATGTTGCCCACGGGATCCACCTACCCTCACTGTTATCAATGCTCGACTCCTGCCACGCTTGCTCAGCCGGAGCCTAGGGCACTTGTGGGCCCCTCGGCTCATGTAGATCCCCCTGCTCCCACTGAACAGGCTGCAGGGACAGAGTCACCGTCGTTGGCCTCTTTCGCTGAGAAACTCTGTCACTTTCTCAGTCCATTGCACAGTCTATGGACAAATGGTCATCTAAGCTCCTTGAGGCTTTGCAGTCCAGACCGGGCCCTTCACAGGCCCCGGCCCCTGTTAGTCTGTCTCCTCCAGGCCCTTCTCGGTCCGCGCCGCAGCGCGCTCCTAGGATAGCCCCTAGGCCCCAGGCGGAGGACTCCTGCCCAGACCGCAGCCTCAGACCGGCTAAGCGGCCTCGCTGGGACTCTTCCCCGGCCTCCTCACGCTGCTCTAGATCCCAGCTTGAGGACTCTCAGGACGACGAGGCGGACGTGGGAGCTCAGGGCTCTGACCCTGACTTCGCCCTTAACCTTGATACCCCTGAGGGGGATGCTTTAGTAAATGATCTTATCTCGTCCATCAACCAGGTGTTGGATCTCTCACCACCGCCGCCTCCTGCAGAGGAGTCGGCTTCTTAGCAGGAGAAACACCAATTTCGATTCCCCAAACGTACGCACAATACGTTTTTTGATCACTCTAACTTCAGGGACGCTGTCCAGAAGCCCAGAGCGGTTCCGGACAAGCGCTTTGCTAAGCGGCTCACTGACACGCGTTATCCCTTTCCACCTGAAGTCGTTAAAGGCTGGGCACATTCTCCCAAGGTGAATCCTCCAGTCTCTAGATTGGCTGCTAGGTCTGTTGTGTCTGTTGCCGATGGCTCATCCCTGAAGGATGCCACTGACAGACAGATAGAGCTCTTGGTGAAGTCTATTTTTGAGGCCACGGGCGCGTCTTTCGCCCCGGCCTTTGCGGTCGTGTGGGCTCTCCAAGCAATCTCTGCATGTCTGACTGAGATTAATGCCGTCACGCGGAATTCTGCTCCACATGTTTCTTCCTTGACCTCTCAGGCATCAGCATTTTCGTCCTACGCCATGAACGCCGTCCTGGACTCCGCTAGCCGTACGGCTGTAGCATCCGCTAACTCCGTGGCAGTCCGCAGGGCCATGTGGCTGCGCGAATGGAAAGCAGACTCTGCTTCCAAAAGGTTAACTGGTTTGCCTTTTTCTGGCGACCGTTTGTTTGGCGAAAGGAATTATTAAGGAATCCTCGGGAAAGGACTCCTCCTTACCCCAGTCCAAACCTAAGAGACCTCAGCAGAGAAAAATCCAATCGAGGTTTCGGTCCTTTCGTCCCTCCGCCAAGTCCCAATCCTCTTCGTCCAACCGGCCGGAGAAAGGCCAGAGGAACTCCTATGCGTGGCGGTCCAAGTCACGCCCCCAAAAGGCCGCAGGAGGCACTGCCTCCAAGACGGCCTCCTCATGACTCTCGGCCTCATCTAGCCACATCCTCGGTCGGTGGCAGGCTCTCCCGCTTTGGCGACGCCTGGTGGCCACACGTTCAAGACCGATGGGTGAGAGACATTCTGTCTCATGGTTACAGGATAGAGTTCAGCTCTCGACCTACGGCTCGTTTCTTAAGAACATCCCCACCCCCCACACAGGCCGACGCACTTTTTCAGGCAGTGGACGCTCTAAAGATAGATGGAGTTGTGATTCCCGTTCCTCTTCAGGAACGTGGTCGCGGTTTTTACTCCAACTTGTTCGTGGTGCCAAAAAAGGACGGGTCATTCCGTCCCGTTCTGGACCTCAAGCTGCTCAACAGACATGTGAGAACCAGACGATTTCGGATGGAATCGCTCCGCTCGGTCATCGCCTCGATGTCACAAGGAGACTTCCTAGCATCGATCGACATCAAGGATGCTTATCTCCATGTGCCGATCGCACCCGAACATCAACGTTTCCTGCGTTTCGCCATCGGGGACGAACACCTCCAGTTCGTCGCATTGCCCTTCGGCCTGGCGACAGCCCCACGGGTTTTCACCAAAGTCATGGCATCCGTCGTGGCGGTCCTGCACTCTCAGGGCCACTCGGTGATCCCCTACTTGGACGATCTCCTAGTCAGGGCTCCTTCTCGGGTGGCGTGTCAACGAAGTCTTTCCGTCACTCTGGAGACTCTCCAGCAGTTCGGGTGGATCATCAATTTCCCGAAATCCAAGTTGACGCCGACCCAATCACTGACTTACCTCGGGATGGAGTTTCATACCCAGCCAGCGTTAGTCAAGGTACCGCGGGACAAACAGCTTTCTCTGCAAGCGGGGGTGCAATCACTTCTTCGGAGTCAGTCACACCCCTTAAGGCGCCTCATGCACTTCCTGGGGAAGATGGTTGCAGCTATGGAAGCAGTGCCGTTCGCGCAATTCCATCTACGGCCACTCCAATGGGACATTCTTCGCAAATGGGACAAGAGTTTGGCGTCCCTCGACAAGAACATCTCTCTTTCCCTTGCAACCAAAACATCACTTCAGTGGTGGCTCCTACCCACATCTCTGTCTCGGGGAAAATCCTTCCTACCTCCAACCTGGGCCGTGGTCACCACGGACGCGAGCCTATCAGGTTGGGGAGCGGTTTTTCTCCACCACAGGGCTCAAGGAACCTGGAATCCAATAGAATTGTCCCTTCAGATCAATATCCTGGAGATAAGGGCAGTATATCTAGCCCTATTGGCTTTCCATCGCTGGCTGGAGGGCAGGCAGATCCGAATACAGTCGGACAACGCCACTGCCGTCGCGTACATCAACCACCAAGGCGGCACTCGCAGTCGTCAAGCCTTCCAGGAAGTCCGACGAATTCTGCAGTGGGTGGAAGTCACAGGCTCCACCATCTCCGCAGTTCACATCCCGGGCGTAGAAAACTGGGAAGCAGATTTTCTCAGTCGTCAGGGCATGGACGCGGGTGAATGGTATCTTCACCCAGACGTGTTTCGAGAGATCTGTCGCCGCTGGGGAACGCCGGACGTCGACCTCATGGCGTCACGACACAACAACAAGGTCCCGGCCTTCATGGCTCGGTCTCAGGATCACAGAGCTCTGGCAGTGGACGCTTTGGTCCAGGATTGGTCGCAGTTTCGACTGCCATACGTGTTTCCCCCTCTGGCGATGCTGCCCAGGGTACTACGCAAGATCCGGTCCGAATACCGTCGCGCCATTCTCGTCGCTCCAGACTGGCCGAGGCGGTCGTGGTATCCGGATCTGTGGCATCTCGCGGTGGGTCAACCGTGGGCACTTCCAGACCGCCCAGACTTGCTGTCACAAGGCCCGTTTTTCCATCTGAATTCTGTGGCCCTCAACCTGACTGTGTGGCCATTGAGTCCTGGCTCCTAGCGTCTTCAGGGTTATCTCAGGATGTCATTGCCACCATGAGACAAGCCAGGAAGCCAACGTCCGCCAAGATCTATTACAGGTCTTGGCAAACCTTCTTATCCTGGTGCTCTGATAACGGTTTTCCTCCATGGCCGTTTGCCTTACCCACATTCCTTTCATTTCTACAATCTGGAATGGACAAGGGTTTGTCCCTCGGCTCTCTCAAGGGCCAAGTTTCGGCGCTCTCCGTGTTTTTTCAAAAGCGTCTAGCCAGGCTTCCGCAGGTCCGCACGTTCCTGCAGGGGGTTTTCCACATGGTTCCACCTTAAAAACGTCCGTTGGAACCTTGGGATCTTAACAGGGTCCTGACGGCTCTTCAAAAGCCGCCTTTTGAGCCGCTGCGGGATGTCTCTCTCTCCCATCTTTCTCAGAAGGTGGCCTTCCTGGTGGCAGTCACATCACTTCGGAGAGTGTCTGAGCTTGCAGCGCTGTCATGCAAAGCTCCCTTCCTGGTTTTTCACCAGGATAAGGTGGTTCTGCGTCCTGTCCCGGAATTTCTCCCTAAGGTGGTATCCCCTTTTCATCTAAATCAGGATATCTCCTTGCCTTCCTTTCGCCCTAATCCAATTCACCAGTGTGAAAAGGATTTGCACTCTTTGGATCTAGTGAGAGCACTCCGGCTCTACGTGTCTCGCACGGCACCCCTGCGCCGTTCAGACGTGCTCTTTGTCCTTGTCGCTGGCCAGCGCAAGGGCTCTCAGGCCTCCAAGTCAACCTTGGCTCGGTGGATCAAGGAACCGATTCTCGAGGCCTACCGTACTTCTGGGCTTCTGCTCCCTTCAGGGTTGAAAGCCCATTCTACCAGAGCCGTAGGTGCGTCCTGGGCATTGCGGCACCGGGCGACGGCTCAGCAGGTGTGTTAGGCAGCTACGTGGTCTAGTCTGCACACTTTCACGAAGCACTATCAAGTGCATACCTATGCTTCGGCAGACGCCAGTCTAGGTAGGCGAGTCCTCCAGGCGGCGGTTGCCCACCTGTAAGAGGGGGCCGTTTTCGGCTCTTTCTATTGAGGTATTGTTTTTACCCACCCAGGGACTGCTCTTGGACGTCCCAATTGTCTGGGTCTCCCAATGGAGCGACAAAGAAAAAGGGAATTTTGTTTACTTACCGTAAATTCCTTTTCTTCTAGCTCCTATTGGGAGACCCAGCACCCACCTCTGTGCCCTTCGGGCTGGTTGTTCTTTTGTGTACATATGTTGTTGATGTTGAATTGTTCTTTTGGTTCATGGTCTTCAGTTCTCCGAACATCCTTCGGATTGAATTTACCCTAGACCAATTTATAAGTTTTCTCCTTCCTGCTTTTGCACCAAAACTGAGGAGCCCGTGATCCACGGGAGGGTGTATAGGCAGAGGGGAGGGGTTACACTTTTTTAAAAGTGTAATACTTTGTGTGGCCTCCAGAGGCAGAAGCTATACACCCCAATTGTCTGGGTCTCCCAATAGGAGCTAGAAGAAAAGAAATTTACGGTAAGTAAACAAAATTCCCTTTTTAATTCCACAGTATAGTACCCAAGTACATGGACAATAGGTCATACATATGTTATTAACATCAGCATCATCCTTTGAACTGCTCACTTTCACTAATACCCTAGATAGAGTAGAGGATAGGTGATGGTCTTTTTCACCTGTTCTACTTCACTAAAAATCCTCCAGGTTCGCAAACCAATTTTTTTCTTTTTCTAAAAACCCTTTTTTGCACAAAAATGCACACATTTTATTCTTTATAGACATGGTTTATTATTCATTCAATTGTTTATTCATCTCAGCTTCTTTTCTCTTTTTTTGAATTCTTTATGTATTATGTTTAAGTTTTTTCTTGATGACGCTGTCTCTCTCCACGTGGCAATGAGTCACTACTCTGAACCATATGGGCTGATGATGTCATGAATGTATACGTGGCAGTATGGATGCCTTTATATAGGGCCAGTCTTCTTGTGTTAGCATGATTTCTTTATTTCCTGAAGGAGACGGAGATGTCTCTGAAATGCGTAGAACTGTGAAATAAGATAAATTTTTAAATATACAGCATTTGTGGTTTGTAGCGCGGCATTAAACTTGTTTTACATTTTTCAACTATATATACTAGGGAGATCGTGAAATATGTATTTGACCATTGTCCACGTTGGGCATATGCCACCCATGTGGTTTGCTATGTCGTTATCACAACTATTATCACCTGGAATATACGGTAGTCATTGCAAGTCAATATTATTATAATCATCAGTATAATGTAAATGCTGACAAAATATAAATGGGAAATTTAATACTCTATTCAGCATTGCTGAGCTATTAATGCAGGTATGCAGAACCTAACACAGCTGGAACAATACAAATGCCGGTATACAGCCTACATGGTCCAGTTGCTGGCACCTTATGTGCTGCTACTGGTTATATCTGTGGCATTTAACCACAATTGACTGAATTGTTATTCCAGCAGGAAAGGGTTAATTGTTTGTCCCACACACCGTGTTATCAAAATCTACCATATACATGTCATCTAGCACTTATGGACATGCAACTAGCGATGTGTATACAACATTTTGTGTTACACACATTCTGTCTGGCTATTAGCATACAGTTCTATTTTCTCCACTGTGATTAGATTGACAGCTGGGATTCAGTATGAGAATGGAAGTTTCATTCAGCAACACTGCTGTTTACCTTCCGATATAAGGCTGAAATCCAGGGACCCTCGTTGGCTGGGAGGGATCAGATAGCCACTCCCACCGGCTGACTCACACAGCCCGTCCAACCATTCTCCTACACTGACACGCAGTGCCAGTATGTAATGTTCAGCTACAGTATCGTTCATTGGTGCAAGTGTGGCTCAGAGAGGAGAGGAGGGAGCAGGAACCAGCCCCCCCCGAGTCTATAAAGGGAGATCAGAACAGCCTCACCATGCGGTCAGCTATTATGCCGGCGTCTCATCAAATCTTATGCCGTAGATATCAATTAATTAGTCTGTATCATATGCTGCCCACATGCCCCTGATGAATCAGGGCAGCAAAAAATAATTGATTGAGGAAACGCGTAGGGCATAGCACACTGTTCACAGGTACACTGATTGCACTTTACACAGCACAGCACTGGGTGTCACTGCACGTGGCACCAGGTATCATTAGCCGTTGCTATATCCCCAGATTACATCAGTTAGATAGGCATGGACATTTGTACACTTCTGGCTTATGTTATTTAGACAGATATGGACATTTGTAGTGATTAGATATATCAATACTACCTGACCATGATGGTCCCTTAGGTGACTCATTCAAGAGGACCATTCACATTTGCTGCATTTTTGCCAGTGAGATATATACATGTGTCCAAGAACCAATATTTGAGAGGGGTATTTATTAACAAAACCCTCTATGCTTGCACTAACATTAAAAGCAGATAGAGGATTATCATACTTCTCACGCCATAATTAATATTGGACAGCCCAACCTAGTTAATTAGGATATTGATCCATGATAGGATTTAGCTCGACTAACCTGCTGCGACAAAACGTGCATTTTGTTTTTACAATAGGGTATGCACGGCACAACTTTATTGTTAGTGGTGCTCTTTATAGGGCACTATAGGTAATAATTTTAAAAATATCCAATAAAGGTTATATTTTAATCCAAACTCCAACTTTTGAACTGTGAAATAAATTCGATTTTCTGGGTTTTACTAGCTTCTTAGTTGGTCTCAGGTTCTCTGATGTGCTGAATGCAACAAATTAATGATGAATAATAATTTATTGGTTAATGAGGAATAGATATTTTATGTCAAAACAATGTTTAATTTGCTATTTTTTTTATACGCAGTCATATTACATGCCCTTACCACATCAATGCTTCATCAATAACACATTTATCGCTCTATAAACAGCCTCCAGTTTGGGGTCTGACTTTAAAAAGAACAATTTCAACATCAGTGGTCTATTATTACAGCTTGTTCACACATTTTATGAGTTTGCTCCAAGGCGTGAAACATGACAACGAGATCTACAACTCTTCCCGGACAATGAAGTTAGGTACCGATTCTGATATATACTGACAAGCATCTCATAGGGTTTTTTCTGTATGAAATTATGTATCCACAAATAGAGAGCCAGAGACTGATATATTTAATTCACAAGTGTTACATTAATCATCACTAAATATTAATGAAGTAGAGTTATGCTTTGGTGTATCTGCATTTTTATAATGTAACTGCAGAGTTCATGTCACCTCAGTGCACATAGTAATATAAAACCAAGTATAATGAAAACCCATGTGCTTTGCCTGTGGCAACGAACTGCAACATTAGTATATGTATTTGGACAAGAGTCGGACCTGGTAGTCAATATACCATATTCTGTCCAACTTTTATTAAGCAATTCATAACAAAAAAAAATGTAAAATCCTAAATTGCACAAGAATTTGTGACTTTTCTCATTACTTGCCACATTTTGTAAAATGGGAAAAGTAACTTTTATTCATATTAATTTAAAAATTAAGCAAATGTTAATTCAAGTGTATAGAAGTTACATTACAATATTGGTAAAATGAAACCCCTTTCAGATTAGGGTCCCAAAATCCTGATAAAGTTACTGCTGGATGTGGTAGGTGTCGGATAGTGATAATCAAATCTTTTGATCTTCAAATGTGATAGCTTGACCCAAAAATTAATTTAGTGGTGAATTTGACAATACTGGAAAGCCTTTACCTAAAAATATGTATCAAAACTCAGAGGTCTCCTGAGACTATCACCCCTTTTCATCTATTCAATAATTATCCCTTTATTTTTTGAGCAAGAGCAGATTAGCTGTTTAAAAGTAATGATGTAATGGCTTCTCAACTAGGAGTGAAAAAAATGATCATTTTTTTTGGAATTCACGACAGGTTTGCTATTGTCAAAATGATTGAATAACTACAAAAGTAAAATTACAAAGGTATTTTTTTATCAAGCCATCCAAATATTATCATTATTTACAATGAAGGAACAGGCTTTTGTTAGTGAAGAAAGCAATCCTTTGTCTACAATTTTCCATGCAAAATTTTTTTTCCCTATTTTGGGAGCCATTTCATGTTTGTGTACAATCAAGAGTATGCATCCCAGCAGCTGTACACTGGATGCAATGAAGTGGTGTTGATGTTAGATGCAAAAATGCTAAATGGGGGTAAAAGGACACCTTTGAATGTAATTGTGGGTGTCCACTTTACCCCCATTCAGGAACGCACTATCGCTGGGGCAAAAAGAAAACCCCTATTTTGGGTGCTATTTCATGTTTGCGTACATTGAAGAGCGTATGCTTCCCAGCAGCTGTACACTATAGGTATAAAACATACTGGGCAGCTAAGAGATGTGTGGTTGTGCAAAGGCAGCAACCAAAGCTACATATCAGAAAAATATAGAAGACAAAAGGGGGTAGCATATACAGTGGGGAAAATAGTATTTGTTACAGTGGCGATTTTGCAAGTTTTCCCACCTAAAAAGAATGGGAAGGTCTGTAATTTTTTTGTAGATACACTTCAACTGTGACAGACAGAATAAAAGAAATATCCAGAAAATTAATTGTATGAGTTTTTAAATATTTAATTTGCATTTTATTGCATGAAATAAACATTTGATCACCTACCAACCAGCAAGAATTCTGGTTCTCACAGACCTGTTATTTTTTATTTAAGAAGCCCTCCTACTCTGCACTCATTAGCTGTATTAATTGCACCTGTCTTAACTCGTTACCTGTATAAAAGACACCTGTTCACACCCTCGATCAATCACACTGCATCCTCTCCACCATGGCTAAGACTAAAGAGCTGTCTAAGGACATCAGGGACAAAATTCTAGACCTGCGCAAGTCTGACATGGGCTACAGGAAAATAGGCAAGCAGTGTGGCGAGAAGGCAACATCTATTGTTGCAATTATTAGAAAATGGAAGAAACAAAAATGACTGTCAATCCTACTTGTTCTGAGGCTCCATACAAGATCTCACCTAGTGAGGTAAGAATAATTCTGAGAAATGTCAGGAATCAGCCCAGAGCTACATCAGAGGATATGGTTAATGACCTGAAGATAACTGGGACCACAGTCTCAAACATTACTGTTAGTAACACATTACACCCTTCTGGAAGAAATTCTTGCAGGGCATGTAAGGTCCGCCTGCTCACGCCAGCACATGTCCAGGCCCGTTTGAAGTTCACCAATGACCATTAGGATGATCTAGTGGAAGCATGTAAGGTCATATGGTTTAGATGAGACTAAACTAGAACTTTTTGGTATCAACTCCACTCGCCGAGTTTGCAAAAGGAAAAAGGTTGAGTTGAGTACAACCCCAAGAATGTTTCTAACCATTATGCATGGGGGTACTTTTCTGCAAAGGGGAAAGGACAACTTCACCATATTGTAAGGAGGATGGAAGGGGTCATGTATGGTGAGATTTTGACTAACAACATCCTTCCCTCAGTAAGAGCATTAAAGATGGGTCATGGCTGAGTCTTCCAGCATGACAATAACAAGAAACATACAGCCAGGAAAAATAAGAAGTGGCTCTGTAAGAAACGTTTCAAAGTCCTGGAGTGGCATAGGACCTGAACCCAATAAAAACTCTATGGAGGCAGCTAAAACCCAATGTTGCCCAGTGACAGCCTTGAAACCTGAAAGATCTGAAGAAGATCTGTATGGAGAAGTGGGCCAAAATGCCTGCTGCAGTGTGTGCAAACTTTGTCATGAACTGCAGGAAACGTCTGACCTCCATAATTGAAACAAAGATTTCTGTACCAAATATTAAGTTCTGTTTTCCTATTGTATCAAATACTTATTTTATGCAATAAAATACAAATTAATTATTTAAAAATCATACAATGTTATTTTGTAGATTTTATTTTATTCTTTCTGTCACAGTTAAATTGTATCCCCAATAAAAAATACAGACCTCTCCATTGTTGGTGGGAAAATTTGGAAAATCATCAGTGTTTCAAATATTTATTTTCCCTACTGTATGTGTGACTATATATATACACTAGAGTTCAAATGTTTAGGATCACTTAGATATTGCCTTATATTTAAAAGGAAAGCACATTTTTTTTCAATGAAGCTAACATTAAATTAAGCAAAAATACACTCTATACATGGTTAATGTGGTAAATGACTATTCTAGCTGCAAACATCTGGTTTTTAGCCCCTTAACGATCGCGGGCAGTAAAATTACGTCCTAAATGTCATAATGTTACTGCCCGCGGTCTGCCAGCAGCATCATGCTGCGATCGGCACACATCTCAGCTGATTTTCACAGCTGAGATGTGTGCCTGCTAGGCACGAGCAGAATCGTTATCTGCTCATGCCGTTTAACCCCTTATATGGCGCTGTCAATATGTGACAGCGCCATTATAAGCGCGATCGCGGTAAACATTTCCTTACCGCCCAATACCGGAAGTCACGTGACGCGATCACGTGACTCCCGATAGTTGTCATGGTAGCACAGGGTCATGTGTAGAGATGAGCGAACCGGTCCCGGTTCGGCTCGAGGTCGGTTCGCCGAACGGACGTCCCGTTCGAGTTCGGCTCGTCGAACGTTCGACGAACCGAACTCGAACTGCATAGGAAACAATGGCAGGCAATCACAAACACATAAAAACACCTAGAAAACACCCTCAAAGGTGTCCAAAAGGTCACAAACAACTCACAACACAACACAAACACATGGGAAAGTGACAAGGACATATACTTATGCAAAAACAAAAGAGCTGGACAAGGAAAAAGAGGAGGAGACACAGATATAGGCATGGCACGTCCTTCTAAAGTCATGTAAAACACCGCAAGGTGACTCCAAGCGGAGTCTCCCTTTTTTTCCAAAAATTGTGCCCCACACACACCCACCCATTTAGTGGCAGCACTTGTGCCCTAGTTGTACACTTCACAGCTAGATTTGCATCAAGCACATTCAAAAATACGCCATAATTAACCGTCCCCAGGATGACACCAGGGTAGGTAGCAAAGTCTTTCCTGATCCCAGCTCTGTTCATCTTGGCTTCTTTTAAAAACACAGCAAGCAAGGGTTACTCCAAGAGGAGTCTCCCTTTTTTCCAAAAATTGGGCCACACAGACACCCCATAAGTGGCAGCACTTGGGCCCTAGTTGTACACTTCACAGCTAGATTTGCATCAAGCACATTCCAAATCCACAAGCATTTACTCTCCCCAGGATGACACAGGGGTTGTAAATTCCTTCTGGATCCATGACTTGTTCATTTTGATGAACGTCAGTCTGTCCACATTGTCACTGGACAGACGCGTGCGCTTATCTGTCAGCACACACCCAGCAGCACTGAAGACACGTTCAGAGACAACGCTGGCAGCTGGACACGACAAAATCTCCAAGGCGTAAGTTGAGAGCTCTGGCCATTTTTCTAGGTTTGAAGCCCAAAAGGAGCAAGGCTCCATTTGCAAAGTCATGGCATCGATGTTCATTTGGAGATACTCCTGTATCATCCTCTCCAGCCGTTGACTATGTGTCAGACTTGTTGTCTCTGGTGGCCTTGCAAAGGAGGGTCTAAAAAAATTATGAAAAGATTCCATAAAATTGCTGTTACCAGCACCAGATACGGTCCTACTGGTACGTGTAGACTGTTGAAGATGACGAGACCGTCCCATGTTTGTCAAGTTACAACTGGGAGATTCACTCCCTGCACCTGCACGGTTGTTTGGTGGAAAAGCGGATCTAAGATCGAGTAACAGCTTCTGCTGATACTCCTGCATACGTGCGTCCCTTTCTATGGCTGGAATTATGTCACAAAATTTGGACTTGTACCGGGGATCTAATAGTGTGGCAAGCCAGTAGTCATCATCACTTCTAATTTTGACAATACGAGGGTCATGTTGGAGGTAGTGCAACAAGAAGGCACTCATGTGTCTTGCGCAGCCATGCGGACCAAGTCCACGCTGTGTTTGTGGCATAGAGGTGCTAACAGTTCTTTCTTCCTCTGACATCTCCCCCCAACCTCTTTCAACTGAAATTTGACCAAGGTCTCCCTCATCTGCTGAGTCTTCCATGTCCATGGACAGTTCGTCCTCCATTTCTTCATGTCCTCCTGCACCTTCCTCAACATCTCGCCTGCTACCATGCACCCTTGTTGATCCCTGTCCCCCATGCTCCCATGCCTGGCGCCTTGGTGATGATGAACGTCTGGACCTTGGTGATGTTGTTGTGTCTTGCGCATATGAATCCTCCTGTAGTTCATCCCCTTCCTGTTGTCCCACCCCCTGACTCCGAATAGTGTTTAGCGTGTGTTCCAGCATGTAAATGACTGGAATCGTCATGCTGATAATGGCATTGTCAGCGCTAAACATATTCATCGCCATGTCAAAACTGTGCAGAAGGGTGCATAGGTCCTTGATCTGAGACCACTCCATCAGGGTGATCTGCCCCACCTCTGCATCTCGTTGGCCCAGGCTATACGTCATGACGTATTGCACCAGGGCACGGCGGTGCTGCCACAGTCGCTGTAACATGTGGAGAGTTGAATTCCAGCGTGTCGCCACATCGCATTTCAGGCGATGAACCGGCAGGCCGAAAGACTTCTGGAGCGATGCAAGTCGCTCAGCTGCGGCGCTTGAACGGCGGAAGTGAGCAGACAGTTTTCGTGCCCTGTTCAGAAGGCCATCTAGGCCGGGATACTGTGTTAAAAATTGCTGCACGACAAGGTTCAACACGTGAGCCATATAAGGTACGTGTGTCACCTTGCCCAGGCGAAGGGCCGCACCCAGGTTTGCAGCATTGTCGCACACGGCCTTACCAGGCTGCAGGTTGAGTGGAGACAACCATTTATTAAACTCGGACCGCAGAGCTGACCACAACTCCTCAGCTGTGTGACTCTTATTCCCAAGACATGTCAAGCTAAAGACTGCCTGATGCCGTTGCGCTCTGCTGCCAGCATAGTAATGAGGGGTGCGTGATTCCTTCTGCGCAGTGAGAACGCTGGTGGCCTGACCAGGCAGGCTTGGGGCGGAGGTGGAGGACCCAGATGAGGTGGAGGATGCAGAAGCAGTGGCGGAACTTGGACAGACAGAGGATTGACACACAAGTCGTGGGGACGGCAAGACTTGTGCAGCAGACCCTTCACCATCTATCACCATAGATACCCAGTGCCCAGTGAGCGACATGTAACGTCCCTGTCCATGCTTACTGGTCCAAGTATCGGTTGTGAAATGCACCCGTTCACACACAGAGTTTCTCAAGGAAGCGGTGATGTTGTGTGCGACATGCTGGTGTAGCGCGGGCACACCTTTCTTAGAGAAGTAGTGGCGACTAGGCATCTGGTACTGGGGCACAGCGACAGACATAAGGTCTCTAAAATCCTGTGTGTCCACTAGGTGGAAAGGCAGCATTTCTGTAGCCAACAGCTTACAGAGGGATAGAGTCAACCTCTTAGCTTTGTCATGGGTCGCAGGAAATGGCCTTTTATTTGTCCACATCTGAGGGACAGAGATCTGGCTGCTGTGTGTAGACGGTGTTGAGTAGGGTGTCCCTGGAAAAATGCAGGTTTGTGAGGAAAGTGCAGGCGGAGACATGATGTTGCCTTCATCCAAAGTTGGTGCTATCGATGTCTGAGAGAGCTGCACACACTCACTTGTTTCCCCTTCCAAAACAACTGACGACCTACCAAGCAAACTGCCTGTTGCGGTTACAGTGGTGGAAGTTGAGGGTGGAAAAACAGGTGTGACAGCTGTCCCCACAGTCCTAGAAGTTGACGAGCGCGCGGATGCACTGGAAGGGGCAGGCGGTGGATGGTTTGCTCCGCTAGGCCGCATTGCAGCACGGTGAGCTTCCCACCGTGCCATATGATAGTAATTCATGTGACGATTCTACTAATCTACTAAGAGAACCATGACAAATTTTACAGATCACATAATTTGGGCGATCTTTTTCTATGTCAAAAAAGGACCAGGCTAGGCAAGGCTTAGAGGCCATGCGACCTGTTGATCCACCCCGAATAATGCTCAGAGGCAGAGTGGTGGCTGAGGATGCAGTTGTAGACATGCTACCAGTACTCCGACTCTGTCCAGGAAGGCGCAAGGTAACTTCGTCATCAGTTGCATCCTCCTCCACCACCTCTGTTGACCTCCTCGAGTGCCTGACTGTGGGTTGACAGTAGGTGGGATCTAGAACTTCATCATCAATTGTTGTGTTTGCACTCCCCTCCCCCTCTGACCGAGCCTCTTCTTGCCCTGACCGAATATTTAAGTTGTCATCCCAATCGGGTATCTGAGTCTCATCTTCATCAGTATGTTCCTCATTGTCTATAACCACAGGTGTTACAGTTTGTGACAAAGGGTCAACATTATGCTCCGAAACTTGGTCCTCACGGCCTGAATCTGAGTCACAAAGGTTCTGGGCATCACTGCAGACCATTTCCTGTTCTGTACTCACTGTAGCTTGGGAGCAGACCTCTGATTCCCAGGCTATAGTGTGACTGAACAGCTCTGCAGACTCAGCCATCTCAGTTCCACCATACTGTGCAGGGCTGATGGAGACTTCAGAGCTGGGAGAAATCAAGTTTGATTGGGATGACAACTCAGAGGACTGGTGTTTTTTGGATGCGGTACTTGAAGTGGCTGAGAGGGCACTTGTTGGACCACTTGAGATCCATTCAAGCATTTTCCTTTTTTGCCCATCATCTACCTTTGTTCCTGTTGTTCGTGTCCGTAAAAAAGGGAGCACATCGGATTGTCCACGGTAAGTAGTAGACATCTTACTTTTGCTGGTAGATGGTCTATCTTCAGCAGATGATAATGGAGCTTTGCCACCTTCCCCACGGACAAAACCTTTTTTGCCTTTTCCACCACGCCTCTTCCCCTTTCCACCAGCATCTGTCATTTTGCCACTCATGTTGATTGCGACAAGATTGTGGACTGAAAATGTGGTAGTAAAAATTGAGAGGTGGTGTAGATTGCAGTGGTGGTCTAGCTTTATTAACAGCAGAATAATAAAGAATAAATATCCCTGACAATGCAACTACGGCCCTTAAACTGGCAGCAAAAATTGCTAGTATAATGGCTTAGTTATAATGAGTTGGAGTGTGCAATGCAGGCAGAGGTGCTGCAAATGTCTTTGCACTAGTGTGACTATAGCAAAGTCCAATAGCCACGTTTAGGATGCCACTAGGTACACTGAGTGTTTGCTAGTATAATGGCTTAGTTATAATGAGTTGGAGTGTGCAATGCAGGTAGAGGTGCTGCAAATGTCTTTGCACTAGTGTGACTAGACAAATGTCCAATAGCCACGTTTAGGATGCCACTAGGTACACTGAGTGTTTGCTAGTATAATGGCTTAGTTATAATGAGTTGGAGTGTGCAATGCAGGTAGAGGTGCTGCAAATGTCTTTGCACTAGTGTGACTAGACAAATGTCCAATAGCCACGTTTAGGATGCCACTAGGTACACTGAGTGTTTGCTAGTATAATGGCTTAGTTATAATGAGTTGGAGTGTGCAATGCAGGCAGACGTGCTTCAAATGTCTTTGCACTAGTGGGACTATAGCAAAGTCCAATAGCCACGTTTAGGATGCCACTAGGTACACTGAGTGTTTGCTAGTATAATGGCTTAGTTATAATGAGTTGGAGTGTGCAATGCAGGCAGACGTGCTGCAAATGTCTTTGCACTAGTGGGACTATAGCAAAGTCCAATAGCCACGTTTAGGATGCCACTAGGTACACTGAGTGTTTGCTAGTATAATGGCTTAGTGATAATGAGTTGGAGTGTGCAATGCAGGCAGACGGGCTGCAAATGTCTTTGCACTAGTGTGACTAGACAAATGTCCAATAGCCACGTTTAGGATGCCACTAGGTACACTGAGTGTTTGCTAGTATAATGGCTTAGTTATAATGAGTTGGAGTATGCAATGCAGGCAGACGTGCTGCAAATGTCTTTGCACTAGTGGGACTATAGCAAAGTCCAATAGCCACGTTTAGGATGCCACTAGGTACACTGAGTGTTTGCTAGTATAATGGCTTAGTTATAATGAGTTGGAGTGTGCAATGCAGGTAGAGGTGCTGCAAATGTCTTTGCACTAGTGTGACTAGACAAATGTCCAATAGCCACGTTTAGGATGCCACTAGGTACACTGAGTGTTTGCTAGTATAATGGCTTAGTGATAATGAGTTGGAGTGTGCAATGCAGGCAGACGTGCTCTGCAAATGTCTTTGCACTAGTGGGACTATAGCAAAGTCCAATAGCCACGTTTAGGATGCCACTAGGTACACTGAGTGTTTGCTAGTATAATGGCTTAGTTATAATGAGTTGGAGTGTGCAATGCAGGCAGACGTGCTCTGCAAATGTCTTTGCACTAGTGGGACTATAGCAAAGTCCAATAGCCACGTTTAGGATGCCACTAGGTACACTGAGTGTTTGCTAGTATAATGGCTTAGTTATAATGAGTTGGAGTGTGCAATGCAGGCAGACGTGCTCTGCAAATGTCTTTGCACTAGTGGGACTATAGCAAAGTCCAATAGCCACGTTTAGGATGCCACTAGGTACACTGAGTGTTTGCTAGTATAATGGCTTAGTTATAATGAGTTGGAGTGTGCAATGCAGGCAGAAGTGCTCTGCAAATGTCTTTGCACTAGTGGGACTATAGCAAAGTCCAATAGCCACGTTTAGGATGCCACTAGGTACACTGAGTGTTTGCTAGTATAATGGCTTAGTTATAATGAGTTGGAGTGTGCAATTAAGGCAGACGTGCTCTGCAAATGTCTTTGCACTAGTGGGACTATAGCAAAGTCCAATAGCCACGTTTAGGATGCCACTAGGTACACTGAGTGTTTGCTAGTATAATGGCTTAGTTATAATGAGTTGGAGTGTGCAGAGGACAGGAGGGTACAGTGCCAGGATTGTGGGGCTCTGGATAGAGGAATGGAAGCCTGCCTTTCTATTCCCTCCTAATAGGGAAATGCAGGGAGGAAATCCCTGACCTTGGCTACACAGACGCTGTCGCTGTTTTCAGGACCTGTCACCTATGGCTCTGACCCTGCCGGTTTGAGCCCTTAAAAGGACTGCTAGAAAGTGCTCTCCCTAAGCTGTCCAGCGCTGTGTATGGAGCGCATACAGCTGTATCAGCGATAGGACAAAGGACGGACCTGCGACAGTGATGTCTGACACCAAAGACGCAGAAGAGATAATGGCGTCCTGGAGGAAAATGTCCGATTTTATAATGCAGGGACATGTGACATGGACATCCTATCACACATGCCGTTGCTTCTCTGGCTAAAAGTCCACTTAGCTGTGTGTGTGTCTGGGATTGGCTGACATGCTGGCCCGCCCCACTACACGCGCGCGCTTAGGGAAGGAAGACAAGGAAAAAAAAAAAAAAAATGGCGATCGCCATTATAGAAACAGCAGTGATCTGAAGGCGCTGTTCACGCACACTATACACTGAAATGTCATAATAGTGTGATTCACAGAGTGACTTACACTATTACAGCGGAAACCAAGCTAGGAATTAGCTGTTTTTTTGCTGCTAGAACCGTTCTCGAACGTTTCTAGAACTATCGAGCTTTTGCAAAAAGCTCGAGTTCTAGTTCGATCTAGAACAGGCCCCAAAATCACTCGAGCCTAGAACTGGAGAATCGCGAACCGCGCTCAACTCTAGTCATGTGATGACTCCTGTACTACACCTGACTTGCTTTCACTTTCGCTGTGCCAGCGGCACAGCTAAAGAGAAAGAGAGCGTATCTGCTGTTTACAGCCTTGTAGCTGTGATCAGCAGATACTGCAGAGCGATCGGAATGCTGATCGCAATAGCCCCCTAGGGGGACTAGTAAAATAAAAAAAAAAAAGTAAAAAAAAAGTTTTAAAAAATTAAAAAAAAAACAAAAAAACCTAAAAGTTCAAATCACCCCCCATTCGCCCCATTGAAAATTAAAGGGTTAAAAAAATAAAAAATATACACACATTTGGTATCGCCGCGTTCAGAAACGCCCGATCTATCAAAATATAAAATCAATTAATCTGATCAGTATACGGCGTAGCGGCAAAAAAATTCCAAATGCCAAAACGATGTTTTTTTGTTGCCACAACTTTTGCGCAAAATGCAATAAGAGGCGATCAAAACGTAGCATCTGCGCAAAAATGGTACCATTAAAAACATCAGCTCGAGACGCAAAAAATAAGCCGTCAAGCCGTCACTAAGCCATAGATCCCGAAAAATGAGAACGCTACGGGTCACGGAATATGGCGTAAAACGTGCGCCACTTTTTTCGGACAAACTTCCGATTTTTTTTTAACCCCTTATATAAAAGTAAACCTAGACATGTTTGGTGTCTACAAACTCGTACTGACCTAAGGCATCACACCCACACATCAGTTTTACCATATAGTGAACACAGTGAATAAAATATCTCAAAAACCATAGTGCTATCGCACTTTTTTTGCAATTTTTCTGCATTTGGAATTTTTTTGTCGTTTTCTAGTACACTGTATGGTAAAACTGATGGTTTCATTTAAAAGAACAGCTCGTTCCGCAAAAAATGAGCCCTCACATGACCATATTGACTGAAAAATAAAAAAGTTATGTCTCTCAGAAAAAGAATGGCGGAAAAAAACCGGAAAGCGAAAAATCGGACGGTCGTGAAGGGGTTAATGCAATATCTACATAGGTGTATAGAGGCCCATTTCCAACAACCACCATTCCAGTGTTCTAATGGTACATTGTGTTTGCTGTGTTAGAAGGCTAATGGATGTTTAGAAATCCCTTGAAAACCCTTGTGCAAGTACTGTATGTTAGAACAGCTGAAAACAGTTTTCCTGATTAGAGAAGCTACAAAACACTTTCCTTTGACCTAGTTGAGAATCTGAAGCATTACATTTGATGGTTCCATTAAACTGAAAATCAAAATGGCCAAAAAAAGAGAACTTTCATGAGAAACTTTGACAGTCTATTCTTGCTCTTAGAAATGAAGGATATTCCATGCGAGAAATTGCCAAGAAACTGAAGATTTCCTACAACGGTGTGTACTACTTTCTACAGGCTCTATCCAGAGTAGAAAGAGAAGTGGAAGGCCCCGCTGCACAACTGAGCAACAAGACAAGTACCTTTGAGTCTCTAGTTTGAGAAATCGACACCTCACAAGTCCTTAACTGGCATCTTCATTAAATAGTACCCACAAAACGCCAGTGTCAATGCCTACAGTGAAAAGGCGACTCCGGGATGCTGGCCTTCAGGGCAGAGTGGCAAAGAAAAAGCCAGATCTGAGACTGGCTAATAAAAGAAAAAGACTAATATGGGCAAAAGAACACGGACATTGGACAGAGAAAGATTGGGAAAAATGTGTTATGGACAGACAAATCGAAGTTTGAAGTTTTTGGATCACACAGTCCTTCCTCCAACAAGACAATAATGCCTGTGCCTGGTGGTTTGGTCAAGGACTTTTGTAAGTCGTCTAGCGTACACATCATGCTGATGTAAATGGTTTCAAATGGACTGATGTGGCACTTGAGTACCTCTCACTTTCTTTAAGAGTGTCTGGAGTGGCATTTATTATACGGATCTGAAGGGCTTTGTTTACAATGAAGCGGTCATTTGTGTGGCATTTGCACAAAGGAGAGGTATACATCTATGCCTTTCTTTGACTCTTCCAGTCTCTTTGTTTCTCGTTGCAACCTGCTGATGATACTCTGTGACACTCTAAGCTCAGTGGCTACTTCAGTATGAGATCATCTTGCTTGAAGTCTAGCAATGGAGAGGTACTGTTAATCAATTAGTAGGTGTCTTCTTGATTTTATGATGTCAAAATGTGAACTACACGAGGAGGATTGTTTAGACACCAATTTTAATTTAACCCTGTTGTGAATTTTTGCCATTAAGCACCTTGTTAGAGAACAGCAATTTGTGAAAAAAGTACTTTAATAATGAACAGTTGGGCATGCGCGTTCAAAAGGTTAGAAAAGGTCACATTAAGTTCACCTGAAAAGGATAGATTGAATTTTAGGATCATTCTGAAATTTCACTCAAAAGCCAAATATCCTTAACTTTTTGTGAGTGGTCTATATCTACCAAACCAAGGTATAATGTAGATTTATCAGTAGCAATCCACAGATCCCAAGTCAATGAAAAACTATGATGAAGTATAAGGGGAAGGGAAAGATGAAGAGGCAATTCAGGGTAAGGATAAGTGAGCATTTGGGGGATGTAAGAAACAAAAGGGACACCCCCTTTGCCCGTAATGACAATTTATCTAATTAATATGTATTTATTTGTTGCCAAATTATGTCCTATGGTGAGTCCTTTTTAAGATAAACTCCCTCTCCCTCGTCCCCGCCCCCCCCACCTACTTCGTTTGTGGTGTTAATCCATCATTTAGGGAGGTAGGAGTGACTATAAAGGCTCTATATTTGAGATAATCTATGACGCGGTATAGAGCCTACTGGTGTATGTTCTTCCGTGTATGCGCAGTATATACACAGTCTGGCCGCACACATTATGTGTCTGGTCATGTGGGTCAGATGTTCCTCATGGCCCATGATGAGAATGAGACCTGGAGTACTGTTGTATTCCATAGACGTATCCTAGGGTGGAGATTTGATACCAGAAGTGAAGCGACGCTGGTAACGAGACATGGAACGCATCTGTGTTCCACGAGTCTGAGCTGATATCAGAAGTGACATCAAGTGCTCCCTGACGGTACATGATTCGGGGTCATGTGGTGCAGGCTGGATGTGCATCACTGGCCATAGTGAGAACGAGGCTTGGATTAACCTTAACACTCCGGAAGAGGTCTGTATAAGATGATCTCCAATATCGGAAGTGAGGTGTTATTGTGTATTCCTCGTAGAGGATTTAAACCATGTGATAGAGACCGGATATGCGTCATCAGCCAGTGTATTGTCGGTGTGCGTTCTTATCATGGAGCAGCATGGTCCCTAAGTAAGTACTTTAACCTCATGGGAAATTAATAATTGGGGAGAGTGGATGGAGTGTTTATATGTATGTTATTATTACAGCCGGTAAAACTACCTCATTGGAGGACCGATTCTTGTGGATGACGTTATTAGAATGTGAGTACTGGAATTTTTATAGTACATTCTCTCTGACTCTGTGGATAGTATGGCTACTATATTAATTATATGTATTGATGTTACAGTTTGTCATCTTGATGGGGTCTAATTATGGACAGCCCCTGATGAACCTCCAATTGATTACTCTAGGGGAGAAACGCGTCGTGCAATGAGTTCCTGAGTGTGGCTAAGTACTGGCCATCTGGCCTTTTTTATCATCGATTGTGATGAATATTTACCGTATATTATATTGTTGCATACATACAAGGAGGATGATTGTGCTGCCATAACCCTACGAAGTGACTATTGAGTCACAACGGTTTATACCCGTGATCCATTATTTCCAGTGATAATTTTGGTCTACAAAAACTATCTTGAAAGTAAATATATTTTCTTGTGGATACGATATAAGAAAATCCTGATGGGAAATAATAACTGATCTGGATGGATGTGGTGCTATCACTTTTGATTTTGTAAGGCCCTCATATAGATTAGCAGCACCTGTAGATATCAGCATGGGGTCATAAGGGCCAGTCTTCGTTGAGCGGGGGCACCATTTCGTTATACATAGGGTGCCAACCTTCACGGTGAGGAAGGGAGACATTAGGGAATTGTGCCCGGGGCCCCGTCTCCTGAAGTGTATGCTATAAACAACCTGGTTTTACTCATACTTTTGAATTGTTTGGTTTAAATAAAGTTTGAGATTTTATGGGGGTTTTTCTTCCTAGTGTTTTGTTCTGAATGAACTAGCAATTGAACATTCTTCCTACACTCAGAGTAAGATTTCCTCTTCAATTTGCACTAAATCTCCCAAATTTCCTTATTTATCAGCCTTGTCCTACTGTCAATTTATTTCTTAAATTGCTATCTAAATAACGTTCAAAAATAACTAATGGGATTTGTAATGATAATTTTACATATTGTAAAAGATGTAGTCTTAACTCCCTGATGAAACTATTGGATGCTGTCATCAAGCCTGCCGATAAAGGCAGAAACTTAGTCTTTTGACCACGAAAAATGTATGAAGCTGAGGCCTTTTGTCATCTTAGGGATTCATCGTATTATAACAACCTCACGTATAATTCACTTTCATTTTTAAGGACATCTTTAATTAAAACTAGCTGTACTACCTGGCTTCGCCCGGGTTAATAACTGTTGTTAACAAAATGGAATGTATTAACATCCCGGGATAGAATGTATAAATAGACTGTATTAACGCCCGGGATAGTAACTGTCTCTCTGGTTCTCTCCCATTCTCTGTCTGTCTCCCCCTTTCTATATATCTCTCTGTCTCTCTCTCTATCTCTTTCCCTGTCTGTCTCTTTCCCTGTCTGTCTCTTTCCCTGTCTGTCTCTTTCCCTGTCTGTCTCTTTCCCTGTCTGTCTCTTTCCCTGTCTGTCTCTGACTGTCTCTGTCTCTTTCTCCGTCTGTCTCAATCTCTTTCTCCGTCTGTCTCAATCTCTTTCCCTGTCTGTCTATCTATCTCTTTCCCTGTCTGTCTCTTTCCCTCTCTTTCCCCGTCTCTTTCCTTCTCTTTCCCTGTCTGTCTCTTTCCCTCTCTTTCCCTGTGTCTGTCTCTTTCCCTCTGTCTCTTTCCCTGTGTCTGTGTCTGTGTCTTTACCTGTCATTGTTTGTCTCCTACCCTGTCTGTCTCTTTGCTTCTCTTTCCCTGTATGTCTCTTTCCCTGTCAGTCTGTCTCTTTGTCTGTGTCTGTCTCTTACCCTGTCTGTCTGTTTTTTACCCTGTCTGTGTCTGCCTCTTTCCCTGTCTGTGTCTGTCTCTTTCCCTGGGTGCATTGTGACACGCCAACATTCCATTTAAGGGCGTGGCTGCGCATTCTTCTGAAGTTCTGGCTGCACTGTGGCTCCCAGCTCCATTCGCTTTAATGGAGACTGTTTTTTTGGTGAATAACTGTAAAGTGCAGGGTTAAAATTTCCCCTCAAAACATAGCCTATGACGCTCTCTGGGTCCAGAAGTGTGAGTGTGCAAAATTTTGTGGCTGTAGCTGCGACGGTGCAGATGCCAATCCCGGACATACACACATACATACATACATACATACATACATAGATACATACAAACACACATACACATACACACATTCAGCTTTATATATTAGATTCTCGAGAAGGCGCACCATGATAACTATATCTCCAAAGACCTTATGCAACGCACTCACTATTACAGATCTAGTGATTAAGACCCTGTATTTTCTTCCAAAGAGTCATAAAAATACCAGGTAGGCCCATTATTTTGGGTATGGTTGGTTTAACTCAAAATATATGCAAATATATTGGCAGTCAATTGAAGCCTTTTGTGGAGAACCTACTATTTTATCTACAGGATACATCATATTTATTACGTAAATTGAATTGTCTGCATATTGAAGAGAACATGTCACCTGTAATGTGGAATCGTTATATACTAACATAACGCATCAGGATGGACTTTGGGCAGTGTCATATTTTTTATGTTTGATTAAAGGTGATACAAATCAGGCGGATTTTGCCCTTCAGCTATTAGTACAAATTCTGTCACACAATTTCTTTGTAATAAACGGATCCATCTACCTGCAGCTCCAGGGTACCTCAATGGGGGCAGCCTGTGCCCCTTCACACGCTAAGTTATTCCTGGTTCTTGGCAAGACACTCTGATAGTTTTGGAGTCCTTCATAGATACCCTGAATAAGAATAAACTTAATATTCACCTTAAATTCAGATATGATTTTCAGAAAATTGATTTTATAGATGTAACTATTAAAAGTAACTCCTCTTATTGCATACAGATGGAGATGTTCAAAAAGGATACTGCAGTCAATTCATTTTTACATGGCACTTACATCCTCCAGAAACTTTTAAATCAATACCCCTTGGACAATTCTTGTGCATGAGAATAATCTGATCTACTGAAACGGATTTTGAAATACAGGCTGTTGAATTGAAAAAATATTTCCTTGATGGAGGGTATAGTAGTAAGAGGGCCGTT